>NC_136895.1:28321544-28334044 GCF_949152265.1 Phoxinus phoxinus | reverse complement strand
TCTTCTTGTGCTTCAGCAGAACCGTAGCGAGAGCGCCTTGACTTCTGCTGTAAAACTGCAACACACACACACACACACAGCGTTCACACAACCCGCCGTGACTATGAAACGCTTGAAAAAGAAACTCCCTTTATATAAAGCCTTCAAAACATTGGCATAATTTGATGCAGTGTCTATTAGAGAAGACATGAATGTGCATAATGCTAAACCAGTGTATGAAACTGGAAATATTAGAATATTGTGCAAAAGTTCATTTATTTCAGTAATTCAACTTAAAAGGAGAAACTAACATATTATATAGACTCATTACATGCAAAGTGAGATATTTCAAGCCTTTATTTGTTATAATTTTGATGATTATGGCTTACAAGCTTATGAAAACCTTTTCACAATATTCTAGTTTTGAGTTTGGGGTTTTCATAAGCTGCATAATCATCAAAATTATATCAAATAACGGCTTGAAATATCTCACTTTGCATGTAATGAGTCTATATAATATGTTAGTTGCACCTTTTAAGTTGAATTACTGAAATAAATGAACTTTTGCATGATATTTAAATTTTTTGAGTTTCACCTGTAAACTTCATGTAAAATTTTTTTTCAAAAATAATGTAATATCACATAGCCACAGTAAAACATTTTTTAAAAATAAAACGGTAAAAATGGGCTAAAAAAAAAAATGGATCAAAACCTTTCCTCAAAGTTATGCATGAATTACAACAATACCCGTTCTTGTCTTAGGACACTTTTGATAAAAAAAATTTTGCACTTCAAATGTTGACAACTGTATTATATAATAATAATAATAATTTGTTGCACCACAAAAGGTGATTAAAAATGGTGAAAACGCCTCCCAAAAAAAACGTAATGTGAAAGTGAAAAACATCCCAAAAATGTATATAAAAAAACAAATACGCGTGAAAATAAAATGACTACGGTCAAAAATGGCCACAATAAAATAATTTAAAAGACCCTTAATATGCACATTATATAAGATACTAATTTGTTCACACTGCGTGTTTTTTGACTGCAGAAAAAATAAAGGTGTAAAAAATAAAATAAAAATAAAAACGAAATGTAAAAAAAGGCCCAAACAAACATAATTTACAAATGATGAATACACATGAATACACTAATAATAATAATGCCACCGCCTATAACCAGTTTCAAAACAACTAAAAGGTGATCAAAAATAGCCCCCAAAATAATAAAAACCCTCAATACATAAATAAACTTATAAGTTGCAACTCTGCATGACTTCTTGACAGCAAATTTTTTTAAAAGGGAACAAAAATAGTGAAAACTGAAGAAAAAAAACACCACACAGGCACTATAAAAGTACCCAAAAGTCTTCTGCCTATCACCACACACACACACACACACACCCACACACGTGTCAGAGTCGCTGTTTCCCCTTGAAAACCACCGGACACGAGCACCACGGATGTGCCGCTGAAGCCCGAGATAAACACAAGCGCACCTCGATCATGTCGATGAGGTTGTAGAAGAACTCCTTGTTGTCGATGGACAGCTTGTTGTTCTGGAAGATGACGTGGTAGTGGAAGACCTTCTGGCTGAAGCACACACACAGCACGAAGTCTCCGGGGTGCCGGACCGACTCGCGCACCAGGAAGAGCCCGTCCTCCGTGGGCTTGAGTTTGCTCACGGCCTGCAGTCCTGAGATCTTGCCGTGAAACCATCTGAGGAGGATCAGAGAAGTCTATTTTCAGCCCTGCTGACACCAACCACATCCTCTCTCTGTCTGTAGCGTCACAGCGACAGCGTGTTCCTCGTAACTCAGATGCTGGGTCACTTACGGCATGAGGCTCAGCTTCGGGTCTATGCGGAGGGCTTCTCGTTCTCGGAGGTTTGAACCCGAGACCAGCCCTTCCACTCCCGTTGTGTTGTGTCTGGCTCTGTACTCTCCTTTTCTCTGAAAACATATTTTAAAGAAAACGTCAGAACGATGACCATTCTGATTATGTTCACCCAAAAATTTAAATTACCCCATATTTCCATCCCCCTCAAGCCATCCATGGTGTGTGTATGACTTTCTTCTTTCAGCCAAACACAATCAGAGTTATATTAAAAATACCCTGGCTCTTCCAAGCTTTATAATGGGGGTGAATAGAGTTTTTGAAGCCCAAAAAAGCTCATCCATCCATCATAAAAGTAATTAATACGACTCCAGTGGGTCAATAAATGCCTTCTAAAGCAAAATTATGGGTTTTTGTAAGAAAAACATCCATATTTAAAACTTTATAAGCAATAATATGGATAGTTTTCTTTCATTTTTGGGTGAACTGTTCCTTTAAGCGTGCGCATGTAGCTTTAAATGCACGAGCTCTTTAAAGTCAGGTGGATTCTGATTGGCTAAAAAAAAAAAAAAAAAAAAAAGTGATTCCCAAAGTATAATCCCTCAGTGTCATCGTTATAGTTGTGGTGTGGACGTCCATATTCTTATAGAATTAGAACGATTATTAAACTTTATAATTATGGTTAAGGTCCGTCCACACCAACAGACGACAAAAACATTGTTTATTTTAAAGGGGTGGTTGATTATAAATTCACTTTTCTAACTGTAGTTAGTGTGTAATGTTGCTGTTTGATCATAAACAACATCTGCAAAGTTACAACGCTCAAAGTTCAAAGCAAAGAGAGAGATTTGCTTTAAAAGAAATCGTTTTTTAAGGACTACAAGGAATTACACGAGCTTCCTAAAATTTACATAACCCCGCCCCCAGGAACGTGATTTATAGATTATCAAGACAGAATATGCTAATCAGTGACTAGAAGATAACTACACATAATCTACATAAATTCATCAACTAACCATTCAGAAATGTCCTGTTGTTTCTATGTTGTGACCTCTTCTTGAGTCTCCATCTTTGTTTGACTCCGGTTTGAAAATATAAGTTTTTGAAATTTTCATGACACGAGATGTTGTAGCTCCGCCCCCTGTGCCGCGAGCAGCAGCTCATTTGCATTTAAAGGACCAGACACAAAAACGGTGCGTTTTTGCTCACCCTCAAAAAGTGACAATTTTAACATGCTATATAAAAATATCTGTGGGGTATTTTGAGCTAAAACTTCACACACACACTCTGGGGACATCAGAGACTTATTTTACATGTTGCGAAAAGGGCATTTTACCACCTCTTTAAGCGCAAGTGCGCACTTTTGTTATCGGCTGCTTTCGCGCTCTTTAATCGCTCGTCCGTTTTTATCGTTCACGAAAAAAAAAAAAACGATCTGAAAGTTATTCCAACAATATAGTTGTTATTATCGTTATAACTGTTGTAGAATTACAACGATTATTATTGTAATCGCTCTTTGTGTGAACGTAAACTTATAGGAGAATGTTTTTAGAAAAAAGTAGCTTGTTTTACCGTTCCAGGACCCACGAGAGTCAAGACGTCGCCTTTATGATACAGTATTTCCCCCGCTTTAGGTTTGCAGTGCTCCTTTTTGGCGACGCACTGCGTTCCTGTCGTCCAGCTCTTCTAGAGTAAGAAGTTAAAGATGTGAGGAGTGAGAAGAACATCGAGGTGTCGGCCAACATTTAAAGGGATAGTTCACTTTGAAATTAAATTTTGGTATGTTTTAGCTTACCTCAAGAGCATCCAAGATGTAGGTGTCTTTGTTTCCGCAGTAGTTTCAATTTTTATATTTTTAGGTCAAACCGTTCTTGTCTGACAGTCATATCATGCAGGTCTATGGTCACTGTCTCAAAGAGCACGCACAGAGTCCAAATTAAAACAATCCCCCTATTTTATACACAAAGGGACTCTGTGCGTGCTCTTTGAGACAGTGACCATAGACCTGCATGATATGACTGTCAGACAAGAACGATTTGACCTAAAAATATCAAAATTGAAACTACTGTGGAAACAAAGACACCTACATCTTTAACAAGAAGTCTCGCTTACCATGTCCATTTGTTTACAGAGTACCGAACATCAACAGCTCTTCAGAACAAGTCAAGCTGTCGAGAAGACTGTGTATCAAGATGTTAAATTAACTTCACACCACATGGGCACAAAAAAAGAAATGCAAAAAGTTAATTTACAAAACTTGATGCACTTAAATTTACTCAACTTTGTCACATTTATCACTGCTAAAAGTGATTCAAATGGTGGAAAACAGCCCCAAAAAACTCAAATGAAACAGTATGTTTTTTTGTTAATAAATCAATACACATTTCACACCACATTAAAAAACAACAACAAAAAAAAGCTAAAAGGTGATTTAGCTTTAAAAGGCCTAAGAATTTATTTTAAAATCCTCAATACACAAAAATGTAATAAGTAACACCACATGACACCTTGACTGCAAAAAAAAGGCTAAGATTATTAGAAAAGGTTAAAAAAACTAAATAGTATTCATATATAAAGACCACTTAGCTGCAAAAAAGCCTATTTTTTAAAATAATGATTTAATAATGTGTAATAATGTCACACTGCATAGCCCATTGACTGCAAAAAATAAGCTAAAATGCCTTTTAAAATGTTGAAAAATTTAAAAAAAAAATTGACCACTTAACCTTAAAAAGCCAAAAAGTAGTTAAAATGAAGATGCTTAAATGCACAAAATATATTTCATAAAAACATCAACAGAAATACCTGTACACAATATTAGCCAAGCAGTAAAGTAGCCTAGCTTCCTGAACCCAGTAACCCAGTAACCCGACTTAAATGATGTCCTTGACGTTTCCAAGTGTCACTTCACTCACCAGCAGGACTCGGTTGGGATGGCAGAAGATTGCGTTGCTTGTGTCTTAGTCCATGTGAACGGTTACACGCACATCAGAGGTTTATCACACACAAGCTCACTTCCTCCTGATATCGCAGCTCTGACGTGTTTTTCCAGCCCACTTATGACCATACATGACAGCAAAAAAATGAAGAAAAAAAAGAAGAAAAAAACAACAACAGCTGACTTGCTTTAACTCGAGCCCAAACAGACACGGACACAGTTTAGTCTGATCGTTTTTCTGTTTATTTAGTTAAGCAGCACTACACAGATATTCCAAATGAAAGATCACAATATCATTTTCACAGTCCTACAAAACGAGAACAAACACTCAGCAGGAACACTTAAAAATGCCGATTGCATTATACATAAAAACAGGTGGCAGAACGTAATTCAGGCGATACGAATAATCAATTCAAATGTACTAATAGCAATCTTCCTAGTGCGCATCTCTCGTTAGACTTTACTCTTCTGTATAAAAAAAAAACCTTAAGAATAGAGAGGTATTACATTATATATTATATTGCAATATGAAGAACCGGAAATCCACGTCCTCGTTCGCATTTCAAGTACTTTAAATCTTTAGCGCAGGCACGTGTGAAGAACCAGACTCGTTCGCTAGAGAACAACAGATCGACACGCCAGCTTCTCACGGTGAAATGAGCGATTATTCAGTATGCAAATAAAAATAATGATAGCGGAGAAGTAATACGTCTATTTTTGTGCACCGCGTGATTTATTTTTGCACTCAAGCGGTTACAGATCCGATACCCAAACGTGTATAAATCCAGTGTCGGGTTAATAAACAACCACACAAAGCGGATTCGTGTCGCTTTAAACAGCTCATTAGTGAATACTACTAACTAACTATTTTAAAAACGTATTTTTTTTTTTAAAGATACAACTAATTTCTTTGCATTCACATCATACATAATATTATTATATAATACGTTATAATAATATTATATAGAATAAAACTGATTTATATTCATAAATATATCTAAATATTTTGTTTTATATGCAGTGGGATCCAAAAGTCTGAGACTTTTAAATTTTTTCCCCAAAATATATATTTTTTATCAAATTATGACAATTTTTTGTAAATGACCCCCCCGTTTTTACATATTCAATGTTATTAACTTGCCTTCATTTCATTAGTTACGGAGAAATAGTGCATAATCTGAAATATTTTTTTTACAATGATTGTTTTACATTTTTCGAAATCATAAAACGTGTTTATTTCCACGTTGAAATGTGTGAAAAATAAAAATCTCAATGTGTTCTCAGACTTTTAGGCCCCACTATATATTCTGATGTAAACATAAAAAAGACTGGCCTGTGTCGAGATAGATAAAGCTTTTAATTAAGTGCCATTAATATGTGAAAGTGCCTAATAGAGCTAATGTGACGTTCAGTAACTCAAGTTTATTTTATATGTCGATTTGAACCTCATGAGCATATCGGCCTATTTTCAGCTCAGATGTAATAGAACGACGTATTATATCATAAAAGAGGAACTACTGTTTTTTCCATTTCTCGTCCTTTTGAAAAAACGGAACCATCAAGTGTTATTTTTTCCCCTTTGAGTGATATTTATACATTTTAAAGGACGTAGAAGATTACGCAGACATCTCAAGGATGGCTCGAATCATCTTTTTTATCCTTCTTTCCGTCGGCTTCTCCCTCCACGGGGTCGCTGGCCTCCCGTCGCCTCTTGCGGTTTCGAGCTGCAGCTTTGGAGGCCGGTAAGGAGCCCATGCCCAGAACTTTATGGATCTGACGGAAAGCCAGCAGTCGCAGTGCGTGCTGAAAAACAGACATCGCTTTCAGAATAGCTACTATGAAATGAATGGAAATTTTGGCTAAGTCACACCCGTTTAAGTACCTGTGCGCTAGCGGTCACGTCTTCCCTAGCTTGTTTCGACATGCTTCCCAGAGAGTCCGTTTGACCTTTCTCACAGGGGTCCTGAAGACCTGGGCCATCTGAGGGTTTAATGAAGTAAATATTAGATGAAAAACTTAAACAAATGAATCTTAAACGAAAATTATAAATGCTGCCATGGCGACTAACCGAAATAAATATTAGTTGAAAAACTTAAACAAAAATTATAAAATGTTGCTTTGGCAACTAAATTAATTAAATATTAGATGAAAAATCTAAACAAATGAAACTTAAACGAAAATTATAAATGTTGCCATGGCAACTAACTGAAATAAATATCAGATGAAAAACGAAAATTAGAAATGTTGCCATGGCAACTAAATTAAATAAATATTTGATGTAAAACTTAAACTTATGAAACTTAAACAAAAAGTAGAAATGTTGCCTTGGCGACTAAACTAAATATTAAATGAAAAACTTATAAAACTTAAACAAAAATTAAAAATGTTGCCTTGGGCACTACCTGAAATAAATATTAGATTAAAAACTTAAACTTAGAAAATGTAAACAAAACTTAGAAATGTTGCCTTGGCAACTAACCGAAATAAATATTAGATGAAAAACTTAAACTTATGAAACTTAAACAAAAAGTAGAAATGCTGCCTTGGCAACTAAACTAAATATTAGATGAAAAACTTAAAATCAATAAATGTTGCCTTGGCAACTAAGTGAAATAAATATTACATGTAAAACGTATAAAACTTAAACGAAAATTAGAAGTGTTGCCTTGGCAACTAACCGAAATAAATATTAGATGAAAAACTTAAACTTAGAAAACGTAAATTAGAAATGTTGCCTTGGCTTTTATATGAAATAAGTATTAGATGAAAAACGTAAACTTAGAACATTTAAGTGAAAATTAGAAATGTTGCCTTAACTACCTGAAATAAAATAAGTTGAATTTAAAAGTACTAAAATTACTAAAACTGGAATAAAATAGAAATTTTAGAAATAGTAAATATAATTTTTTTAGGAAAACAAGTATTAATAAAAATGCCAAAAGCCCTTAAACTAGAATTAAAATGAAAACGGAAAATGTAAAAATAAAAGCTAATTCAAAATACTAATAAATACTGCAACAGTATATAAATGTTACTAAAATAACTCCTACCAGGCAGGATAATCCCGGTGGTGATGCACTCGAGGACCCTCCTCAGAGCTTCTCCGGGACCTAGCGGGCCAGTTGCGCTGCTAATGGCCTTTTCCACCAGCAGCTCCATGGCCTTCGCGAAAGAAAAGCAACACATTAGTTATTACGACCATTATTAGCTGAAGCTAAAACCACCGTTAGCAAACAAAGCTAACTGACCCAGTCGGGCATCTTGCCCCAGGAAGGTACGCGCTGACACAGGTCCCGCAGAACCCGAATAATGATGACGCAAGATTGAAGACCGTTTGCCCGAGCCTGTGGACAAAAATCATTAATACCCAACATAATCATAGCTAACAGCATTTCAGTTGTTAATATACACATAAGTGCTAATACTAAAATGCTAATACAATTACACTGTTCTGAACAACGGTTGAGTCAAAGGTCAGAAACGTACGTTAAGTATGCAAACACTTGTAAGCTAACAGTTCACTTAAAAATACTTAACGGTTACTTATTATTCAGGTAACTAGCTAGCAAACATGTTGACAATCAACTTATTATACGTACAACTTATAACTTATAACTTACGTTAACTAACTAGCCCTGCAAGATTTTCCCCCGCCGTGTAAGAAAAATATATTTAAAACGTTATCGACTAAAATAACTAGCTTCTGGCGTACGCAAGTCGACTTGTGCCAAAACCGTACGGTCGTCTGCCGGAAGCTAGTTATTTTAGTCGATAACGTTTTAAATATGGATATTTTTCTTACACTAGCGCATCGGTTCGCTTCAGAATCATGGGCTAATTTTCATTTTTGGCATGAACAATGCCTTTAAAGGAACACTCCGACTTTTTGGGACTTTAGCCTATTCACCGTATCCCCCAGAGTTAGATAAGTCCATACATACCTTGTTCATCTCCGTGCGTGCTATAAGTCTGTTTGACACACCCACCGCTAGCCTAGCTTAGCACAAAGACTGGATGTAAATGGTTGCAGCTAGCATACTAATCCAAATAAGTGACAAAATAACGCGAACATTTTCGCAGTACCTGAGACGCGCCGTGGTGAGGAGCAGAGAGTTCGTTCAGAGCGCGTCTCAGGTGCTGCGGTTATCACTCCGCCCAAGTAGCAGTGCTTCGTCTTCAGAGAATATAGTTCCCAGTATTTATACGGTTAAAATATGTCTGTGTCTCATGTGACTTTGTTTTTTGTACACTCTGTGACTATACAAATCACAACATGTAAATAGGAAAATGTTTGCGTTATTTTGTCACTTATTTGGATTAGTATGCTAGCTGCAACCATTTAACATCCAGTCTTTGTGCTAAGCTAGGCTAGCGGTGGGTGCGTCAAACAGACTTATAGCACGCACGGAGATGAACAAGGTATGTATGGACTTATCTAACTCTGGGGGATAAGGTGAATAGGCTAAAGTCCCAAAAAGTCGGAGTGTTCCTTTAAATTCACTGTATTTAGCTACCTAGCTATCTAGCTTTCTGCTAGTAACTTGTAAAGTAGCTATTACTTTTTCAGAAAGATCGTTTTTTTTAACGTTACGTCTGTATGTAACTTCTTTATAATTTTATAATTTAAGTTTATTGTGAGTAGCTTGTTGTGTAGCAAACTCAAGTTTCTCCGAGACTAATCGCATTGATAATCATGTTAATGTTGTAGATTGATTACATGTGCACTGCCTAAAATATAAGCGCAAAAAACGTTCAAAGCCCTTTTTACCTGAAACCATTTAGCATGTCGCAGAGCCGCTAGATACTCAAGGCACTTGATCCTGTTGAGGACGTCCGGAGGGTCTTTCTCTGGCACTGCGAGGACACACGTGGGGAACGTCATCAATTGTATTTTTTGTATTGTATGCTTTAGTAATCGTAATAAAAAAGTAAGTAGATCTTGTTATAAAGTTATTGTGAAGTATATGAAAAACTGTTTTGTAGGGGATTTGTCAAACTAGCTAGTGTTAATGTGATCACTACAACACACATCAAAACAAAAAAGTGACAACACCAAAATGTCACAATACAAGGGTTTTTCCAACATGTCCAGGTTCCTAAAAAAATCGTTGCAATGTTATGCAAAAGCTGTAAATGGAAAGTATTATTGCTTGGGTCTGTTGATGCAGCCGAGGGCGAATGATTAACAAACCCAAACAGGACAGATGTAGAGAACCGTTCGGGGGTTTGAAAGAAACAGAATTGAGAATGTCGTTAGCAAAGTCTTCACAGTGACCTCAGGTTACACGTCGAATTGCAGAGGTTGGTTGAGGTCACTGTTCAAAAACTTCAGGATGAGAGGACGAATGGTTTCACGCGGTGGATGATGAAGATCATCGTTCTCCGTCGGTTCGGTCGAATATACCAATCGAGTTAATCTGTAGTTTAGATTTAGTCTTATTTACAAACATGAAACTCCAACATTGTGCTGTTATAAAGCTATTTATACATCATCATCAGTCCAAAAATATTGCAGTGCCAATATTAGTGGCCACAGAGTTTATTTACAGGAGTGACAAATGCATTCTTCGCTGTATGGAAAAATAGCTTGTTTTTATAAAGTCAGTCATGATGTTATTACAGACACAATAATAAATCACATCAACAACAACAAAATAATAACATTCAAGACTGAACAGGAGCATGAGGAAGACCTAGTCTTATAATTTCATGCCCCTTTTTTCAATTATCTGAGCTGGCACAGGACAGATGGCTCGCCGTGTTTTTCTTTTTCTATGTCGAGGTACAATATTACTTCACATCTAGATAATTGAACATTTCAAATTTTTTAAACGTTGGTTCTTATGCTTCACTGCCTTCATATTTTCCAAGTAATTTTTTTTTATACATTTTATTGAATTGAACAATCGTTACATGATTTTTGAACAATGTCCAAAGAGTTCCACAAACTGATCCCCATTACAAGAAACCCCTTTTGTTTTCGTATAAAAGAAAAAAATAGAAAAAATAAAAAAAGGTAGTAGCAACTGAATTTACATACAATTGTACGGTCCAATATTATGGTTACTATAATTTTTTTTTAAATTATATATAAATTGTTACTAACAATAATGTTAGCAACTTCATTCTTGAAGTTTTTTAAAATGTTAAAAACGACCTATCTTATAAAAATGTCAACAATCACAATTTTGCAGGAATGGAGGAGCGACTTCTGTTTTCCGGACACATGCAAAAAATAAATGCGTTTGTCACTCCCAACACATTGTTTACCGCCACTTTTATATATATATATATATATATATATATATATATATATATATATATATATATATATATATATATATATATATATATATATGAATATCGTGCAAAAGTTCATTTATTTCAGTAATTCAACTTAACAGCTGAAACTAATATATTATATAGACTCATTACATGCAAAGTGAGATATTTCAAGCCTTTATTTATATAATTTTGATGATTATGCAGCTTATGAAAACCCCAAATTCAAAATTAGAATATTGTGAAAAGTTTTTCATTAACTGTAAGCCATAATCATCAAAATTATAACAAATAAAGACTTGAAATATCTCACTTTGCATGTAATGAGTCTATAATATATTAGTTTCAGCTGTTAAGTTGAATTACTGAAATAAATGAACTTTTGCACCATATTCACATTTTTCGAGTTTCACCTGTGTGTATATATGAATAACTTGCCCTGGAAAAATGAGTGGTCAAAGCTAAGAATCGCTCTCATCCTGAAGTCTTACAACACAACTTGTACAATATTGCACCACAGTGGTAAAGAAAGGTCAGAGATCCTGTTTTTGATTCCTTAAAACACTTTCAGAAAGCAACGCAAAACCGAACGAGGGCAAATAATGGACTCCACCGAAAGAAAAGAAGAAAAGAAAATGAAGGGGAATAAAAATGGACAGGAAAGCCAATTCACTGATGGAAATTTTTCTGCATGGAAATATCCTTGTTTTTTTTTTTTTTTGCTTTGTTTTTTGTTGTTGTTTTTAAACCAAAGGGAACACATATAGTGCTGCTGAGGGAAAGCACGGGTTCTCTAACCTTTCTCCATGTTGGGGACGGGGTCTTCGCGCATCACTGGCGAGGTAAGAGAGATGGTGACCTGCATTTTTGGTTCCTTGCTTGATAAAATGACGATGTTGGCTTCCTCAGGGTGTACCTGCACCTCATACTGATCTTCAGAAAAGGTCTGCCGGTTAAAAGGACACTTTGCATTACTACAGAGGAGACGGCGGGGGTAAATGGGCTCTGTGTTTTGTCCCTTATAGTCCCAGTGGAGCCATATATTCCCATAATGCACTGGTTAAATGTCGATGTGAATGTGAACCCAGTCTCTCTCTGTAGGTGTCGTAACCAGGCAGTGAACTAAAGATCAGTTAAAGATACACGGACCACAAAAGCAGCAGCAGAGTAAAAAGCTCATTTATTTGCAGTGATTTGTTTTATATAATATATGAGTGGATCACATGATAAACGATCCAAAATGTGTCTGGGTCAGATTTCATCCCTAAAATCAAAAGGGAAATGATATATTTCAAGTAAATAAAGCATGTTTTGCAGATCAGAAAGGTTTGTGACATTATTTTAATGACATGCATCACATTTTCCCCTCGTAATTAGTCATTACCGCAATCTTATTACTGTAATGTGAACACATTTTTAATATGTAATGATAGTATTTTACTAAAATTATGCTGGTTTAAAAA
>NC_136895.1:28051544-28316544 GCF_949152265.1 Phoxinus phoxinus | reverse complement strand
TTGTTATTCAATATGTATTTAAATCATATAGATTAATTACTCAGGTCACTTAAATCATGTTTGATCCCCATTTCATACAAAGTTGTGAAAATATTATTTCAAACAAAATTAAAGTTTCAATATGATTTTTTTTATTATTCTATAAATATACCATATAAAATATGCACACTTTTTTTTTTTTTTTTACACTAAAATGATTAAAAGAGTGCATTTTTTTTTTCATTATATGAAAATATATACAGGCTCTTTTTTTTATTTCCCCGAATATAAAAATGATGAATTATTCTTGATGCATAATAATATTTGATGTTTTCACAACTTTTTTGCGTTTTTGCACCAAAATGACGGACCCTTTTCACAGACTCATAATAACACATGTCCCGTTATTAAAATAACATATAAAAAAATGCTCAGATTAAAAACAGATGAAATAAACACCAGTATGTTTTGGACTCTGATTGATGTGATTGAAATGCATGTTGTTATTTTTCTCATGCTGAATATTCAGACGTGCAGTGAAAAGGCCTTCTGAAAAGTGCAATAAGCGGCCAGAAATGGCGGGAAAGCGGGGATGACCTCATCTCCATGTGCCAGCGCTGCTCGTCCTCTTGCTGTCTCTTCAGCACAGACTTCTGCTTCTGTTTGCGCAGCTTGACTTCCAGAAGCTTCCGCGCTCGGTTGCTGGGCTTGATCTCCACAGGGAGGTCTGGGTTCACTTTTTTCTAATAGATAATACGGGGAAGAAACTGGTCAATAACTGCAACCCTGATGTATGAAGCTGTTTTTGCACTGATATCAGACTTATTACTCATTTGTTGTGAGATCATGAACTTAAAACAAGTCAAATATTCAAACTGCTGGATTATTCAGTGACTGGCATATAGTTATTGTAGCATTTAAGGCGAGACACGGTAGGCAAAAACATGTTTTTTTTTTAAAGATTTTGGGATATTTGTTTTCAATAACATGTCTTCTTTCAGACTTGTGGTGAAAAAAAGTCAGAAATACACATTTAGGTCTTTATTTTACTAACTTTGTCTGTTTGCGTCTGTAGATTTCTCATAAATTCAACAAAAGTTGGCGTTATAAATCATCATGATCCGCGATCTCTGTCTGCACCGTCATCACACACACCGTTAGAAAGCTCTCTCTCTCCTGTACAATGCTGTCGGATCCAAATATGGTCATTTCCTTTTTATCAGCAACCAATCGTGAAAGTAAAACGGCTGAATGCGCAATCTCATTGGCTGATGATAAATCTTTAAAGCCCGTTTTCTCAAAATGACTTCTCTCATTCTCCAAGTCCGAAATCTCCACTTGAGTTGCACCGATATACACCAAACCTTCCAGTCTTATACCTAGTTATATTATGAAGACATTTACAGAGGGATTTGTAAATATATTATTCCTAGCCTGATTTATATAACATTTTATTCAAAAAAACAAGGCGAAAATAATTTATTTAAGGCTATTGACAGTATATTCTGATTTACAGGATAACAAAAGTAGATATGCATAATTTGATTTTAATCTAATATGTGAACACAATGAAAAAAATATTTTGAACCTGGCTTCATCCAATACTCAGATTTCGTTTTTTAAAATATATGCAAATTTGTGCATATTTACTTCGATATTGCCTAATTTGCATATTTAAACATTAAATTACAGAAAACTTGTAATACATTTTTTTCTCCTCTTAATGTAGGTAATCAACTGGGAAAGTTTCATGGTGATATCTGCTAGTTAAAAAACGTACCCTATTCTCCTGTAGTGTCTCGCCTTCATGTTTTTTGGGGGTGATCAGTGGTGTAGTCTACGTGATACGCAGGTATACGCCGTATACCCACTAGGAAATGCCAAGTATTTCCGTATACCCACTAAAAAAAGCGTGAGGAAACGTAACAACTTCGTTTTGTGACAGAACTTTCACACTTTCATTCATAAATTCACCGCGTCTGTGTTTGCAATGGACACAGATCAAATCGCGTGAATATTAAAAACTCAAAGAGACTGCAGTTGTTCAACGCGTCTCTGGGAATGAGCGCTCAATGTGTGCTCTACACACACACACTGAAGCAAGCGCGTGCTTGTGTCAGCGCTTCACTGTAGCTATGAGGACATGATGATGTAGGCTACACATGACACATGAACTTCATCACAGAGCTGCTATGAGAGTCACTTCATGAGAATTTCACCATTTCATTTGATAAAACTATCGCCATTCATTCGTATCATACACACACAGAAACTGTAATGTCTTTACGACAACCTGTCAAAATAAAAGTTCGGTATAAACTCAAAGAAATTATGAAAGAAATTGCACAGTAAAATGTATTTAAAATGTAAAATGCACAGTATACTCACTACAAAAAACTAGACTACACCACTGGGGGTGATGGTGTGTTACCTTGTACTGCAGCCGGTGCCTGCGTCCTTTCAGGTGCATGTCTTTAGCGTTGGGGTCGTTGAAACTGCATTCACACAGTTTACAGTGGAAGCGAATCACCTTTCCGTCGTCATTTCGAACCTGAGGAGGGAAAACGCATGATTTAAAGACTTAAAGCCCTTAACAGATGCACAAATATCCAGTCAGCCTTAAGCATCACACACATTTACTTTGAGTAGAAGTCGTGAGCGCCCTTCTGAAACCTAAAGCGACAAATGGGACAAGCTACGATCTCATGGACTTAACGGACACACACACACACACACACACACACACACACGGCCACCATTGTAAGTCCACAAGAGCAAATAAAGGTGGGGGGGTGGGGGGGAGTCTTTGCGAAACGGTCAATTGAACCAAACCTGCCATGTGTGAACTTTCACGCCCTTAAACTACATGTAAGCGGTGAGATATTTGAGAGTTTGTCTGAACGGTCTCACCTCTTCTACATAATCGTGTCCCACAGGCTGAATGTCTCCTTGAGCTCCCGCTCCGTCACCGTCCTCTTCCTCACTCGAAGGGTCCGTCTTCACCACGGGCTTCACCTCCTCCATCTTCACCGGCGCGGCTGTGGAGGCTCGACTGCCTGAAGACAAATGGATTTTGGGGGATTTATTTCTACTTCATTTTAGGGATGGGCATTTTTAAAAAATATTGCATTCGAATATTCAGGCTCATAAAAATCGAATATTCGTTTATTTAAATGATGTTTAACGAAAAATAAGTTATTTTTTAAGTAAATTTTTTTTAACGTTTTTTGTCACTATTTCTTAACAAGCGTATGATTAGGCAATATACACAACAAGCTTACAATATATGTTAAAGTTTTCTTTTAGTTGAAAACATTAAACAGTTGGCCTATGTGTAAACAAAAAATATAAAGGACAAAAGGATTTAACTCAAGAAAAAAACAAACATAATAAAGCAGAGTAGCAGACTGGCCAGATATCGTACAGAACGAACACATACACTCGAGTACGCATATGCTTATCGTGTTTATATTGTTTCACGTTTATGTAGAGAAAAACAATAATATCCACATGCTCGAGTGAGAACGCGCTGCGCTGAGAGACGTTTCAGAGACACACAGATAACGGTGTTCGAAGTTTCTAACAGCACTTTGCGTTTTCTGTTCTTAAACCTCTCCCTCAACAAAACTTAAGAGAAGTATATGTCTCAAAATCAGTTTGCTATTAGATAAGTTATCATCTCGGATCACTTGCGGCGCTGACCTGCAGTCGTGATGGACAGCTGTCTTTCCTCAGTCACTGCTGTGATTTCTCATGCGTGTTAATGATATTATAACTCCAGATTAATTCATTCATTTGATCAAAAGTAATTCCATTTTGCATTTAGTAACATAATTTTCTTAAGTAATTCCAAACTCTGCGAGGCAGACGACGACATTATGTGATCAAATACAAACAACTTGTTAAACACACGCCACAGCGCCACCCAGAGGATTTAATTATAACTGCGAGTTAGTGCTTGGGATTTATCAGGGATTCACTGCATTTACGACTTCATAAATTCGATAAAATTCGAATAGTATTTTATTTTTCGAATAATAATTACAGATCGAATATTCGTGCACATCCCTATGTTTCTGCAACGTGAATGTTCATGCAGTGAAAAAAAAAATTCTGCACCAAATTTCACTCAGAAATTGCTAGTAAATTTCACAATTAATTACAAAGAAACAACACGTAAAACATTGAATTAGGGTACGTTTACATGGCAACGATGTACTAAAACCAGAAACGTTTTTCCTTTGCGTTTCCTTTGCGTTTCCACGAAAACTATAAAAAAAAGCTGTATTCTGCTGTCAGGCCAGTAGGTGGCGATGTCACTTTGAAAAGATTATAGACTGGACATGTAATTCGTATGACGTCGCCGTTTGAGCTTTTGTAGTTTAGACAAGAGACAATAACAGTACTTGCACTTTGAACACCGTTGTCCTGTAAATGAATGGCCAAAATGCATAAAAAGTTTTTAGTTGAAAACAGTGTCGTGAGAATTAACCCTTTAAAATGAAATTTATAATTATTTATTTAGTTAAAAGTACGAATGAACATTGCTTAAATGTGGAAATTTAATATGCAATTAAAATACATATATCTTAAATTCAGTTTGTGACTGTATTATGATTACTATCTGAATCTATTACCTCACACAAGATTATTATGTGGAATAAATATCACAACTCTATAAAGCAGAAGCAGAAAGCATTATGTGTTGATTTCATGTCTCAATTTGAAAGATGTATTATGGCAACATGACGACCAAATGTGTATATATAGATGCTTCTTCTGCAAAGCATCTATTTCCTCATCATGCGGGTTTTGCAGAGGATGCATTTAAGAGGAAATATCATCCGTATCTGTGATCAGTGTGAATGCTGATTGTGAAATTAAGGCAAAGTGAAAAACAGAAGAGCATCATTGCTACACACTAAATATGGAAGAAAAAAAATTAAATACCTGGTAAATGATTCACAAAATAATTCTTGCAGTTGTGAATACATTTCTGTGTAAATCATTCTTTAAATAATTCTTGCAAAAGAATTTCTGCGAAAATCATTCTTAAAATAATTCTTGTAATAGCAAAAGAATTTCTGCGAAAATCATTCTTAAAATAATTCTTGTAATAGCAAAAGAATTTCTGCGTAAATAATTCTTAAAATAATTCTTGTAATAGCAAAAGAATTTCTGCGTAAATAATTCTTAAAATAATTCTTGTAATAGCAAAAGAATTTCTGCGTAAATAATTCTTAAAATAATTTTCGCAATTGCGAATAAATTCATGTGTAAAAATTTGTAAAAAATGCTAATTCTTGCAAATGCTAAATTTCTGCATAAATAATTTGTAAAATAATTCTCGCAATTGCGAATACATTTCTTTAAATAATTCATGCAAATACATTTCTGTGTAAATTATTTGTAAAATAAGCTAATTCTTGCAACCGCAAAATTTCTGCTTAAATTATTACTTAAATAATTCCTGAAATTGTGAATACATTTCTGCGAAAATCATTTTTAAAATAATTTGCTCAATTGCGAATAAATTTATGTGTAAATAATTTGTAAAAAAGGCTCATTCTTGCAATTGCTAAATTTCTGCATAAATAATTCTTAAAATAATTATTTCAATTGCAAATACATTTATTTGTAAATAATTTGTAAAACAATTCTCGCAATTGCGAATACATTTCTTTAAATAATTCTTAAAATAATTCCTGCAATTGTGAATAAATTCCTGTGTAAATTAACCGTAAAATGTATTATTTTGAACACACATAGTTTCTCGAACGATTGACAGAAATTCGTCCTGCTCAGATTCCACTCACCGATAATGGCAACTTTAGCAGCGGTGGGTTTTTTCACAGGTTTGGAAGGAGCCGCCGCTAGCATCTTCTGCGCCACTGACGCAGGGGTGGGAGCGGCTGTCGTCGCCGTCGCCGTTTTACTAGCAGTCATCGTCATGGCAACAGAGGCGGAGCTCACGAGAACCGGCTCCGTGGAAGGGATGGGTTTGCCTAGTTTAGTGTGCAGCTTCACGACCTGAGGAAAGGTTTGGCAGCAGATGCTTTTCAGATTAGTCAAGTACGCCAACAAAGCGTGTTCAAAAGCATCATATTTAATACGCAAAATCTCATATTTAATACGCAAAAAAGTTATCAACATGATCACAACATTTGCGTTGTACTACATGCCTTTTTTAATGTGATTATTAGCTCATATTTTTGTTTTATTAACTAAAAAGGTCTTTTTGAATAGAATTGTAAAAATGTCCACATTCATGTGTGTTTATACTGTGAAATCTTTATTGATTTTTATAAAGTATACTGTACATATGAATATCTTTTATATTGTTAGTAATATTTCAAGATGAACACGTTCTGGACTGAAGCAAGTTAGGTTTAATTGCTTATCCATACATTAGATTTTACCAACATCTATGATCTCAATCATCATTGCATTATATGTTTTAAAACTACAGATCTTTAATCATAAAACTAAGATTTAAATCTTATCTTACTAAGACATATTATTGAGAGATATAGTAGAGTGACAACTGATATTTATATGCATTTTATGCAAGTAGTCTTCTATACTGTTATAAAGATTGACTTGCATAACAAGATATCGGACTTTTATCATTTTACTAACTGTATGCAAGCTTGGTTTTTTTTATACATATACTACCAGTCAAAAGTTTTGGTCAGTAAGTTTATTTTTGGGGGGAAATAAATAAAATAAATCAATACTTTCATTTATCAAGGATGAATTCAATTGATCAAAAGTTACAGAAAATACATTTATAATGTTACAAAAGATTATATTTCAAATAAATGCTGTTCTTTTCTTTCTATTCATCAAACAATCCTGATTATTTTATTTTTTTTCACAACTGTTTTCAACATTAATAATAATAATTAATGTTTTTTGAGCATCAAATCCACATATTATACTGATTTCTGAAGGATCATGTGACACTGAAGACTGGAGTAATGATGCTGAAAATTCAGCTTTGATCACTGGAATAAATTACATTTTAAAATATATTCAAATCGAAAACAGTTATTTTAAATTGTCATAATATTTAACAATAATACCGCAGAAGAGACTTCTTTTAAAAACATTTTAAAAAACGTATCAATCCAAAACTTTTGACGTAGTGTATGTTGTCTAAAGCTTTAATAAACTGTTTAATAAAATAAAAAAAGATTTCTCAAAGACAATTTTTTCATATTATGCTAATATTGGACTCACCTTCTGGTGCTTGGATCCCCGAATGTGTGCGGCGTAAGCATCGGCGCCGGTGCAGGAGACGTCACACAACTCACAGCGCAGCTGCGTCTGCACGCCGCGAGGCCCGTTGATCACCTGACTGACGCTACTCTGAGACGCCTCTTTCTTCTTGTGCTTCTGTCCTTCCAGATGTTCTCGATACGTCTGCAGGAGAGCACAGGAACCAGAGTCAATGAAGAAACACGTTAGGCTTCAGTGATGCAGAAAACAGACGCCATCATGGAATCTAGTCACTAAAATATATAACACGAAATGTCAAGGAATTTAGGGTTGAACAATGAATCAAATGGTGATTTAATGGACTAGTGTCTGTGAATATTAAAAGCAAATCTGCTTTTTAAAAATATTGTTTTATAGAGTCATTTCACGGTTTCATTTGAGAAAAACTATCGTCAGATCCACAGAGAAACTCAAGCTCTTCACGGCAACCCGCCAAAATAAAAGTTTGATTGAACTCAAAATAGTGACAGAAATACATTACAACAGATATAAATTACTATTGTATGGTACTAGCATGTATTTTCAAAGTACTAAAACGGATAATTTAATTGTTAAAAATATAAAAAAATATTACAATGATTTATTTTTGAAGGTATATTACACAATTGTTCTTCTGTGTTTTGGCCCTAAAATGGTATAAGTTTCACAATTGCAATTAATTGGACATACCTTTTGAATTTTCAATTAAAATAGAACTCAGAAATATGTAAAAATAAAAAATAAAAAAAAGTTGGGAAAAACAAAATGGATTTCATTGTGCCCTAAAAATATATATATATTTTTAATGGTATAAGTTTCACAATTGCAATTAATTAGACATGCCTTTTGAAAATGAATCCCTTAAAATAAAATCCATAAAAATATTAAAGAATTTGGGAAAAAATATAACGGATTTCATTGGGCCCTTAAAATGTATGTTTTGTTTTTAAATGGTTTCACGATTGCAATTAAAGGGATACTTCACCTGTGAAAAGATGTATTTAAATGTGTGTATTTAAAATGTGTCATTCATGTAGTAGAAATGTGCAATTATTTTTGAATTTGGAGCCTTCTAGACTGAGAAAAGCCAGAAAATTTATTTTTGGCTTATGGGGATGAAAGACAACAACTCCCAGAATGCACTTGCTTCACTGCCCTACGAGGCCACTCCCAAGCCACGCCTACCGGTAAGAGCGCAGTTAAACAACAAGGCTAGGCTACTAGTGAGTCTGCCCAAGAATTCGTGACCGCCCAAAATGTCCAGAATTTGGTTTTGCGTTCTACAGTCGCCATTCCTCATGTTCACTGCGGCGAGCAGGACGAGCCTGACGGCCGCGGGAGAACGACACGAGGCCGGTGGCGGGATTACTGATGAGCGGCACCTGTGAGACGCACCGGTCTCGTATCGCTCACAGAGGAGCGGGAATTTTCTCAGCAATGTTAAAACGCACATCAACCGATCACTTGTTTAGCGTTCATGTAAAAACTACATTCAGATTCACCAATCGGAATAAATTCAGTTAGATTGAAACTAAAGGTGTGCGTGTAAACTATGAATGGCGACTGCAGAAAGCAAAAGCCGAATCCCGGACATTTTGGACGATCTCGACGGCCGGACATGTCCGGGAAAAAGAGCATGGTAACCGCTACTACTCAGCTTTCTCCACAGATTAAGAACCCGTTAGCTAAGCTTCCAAATAAAAGATGGCTGACACTATTTGTACATTCGGTGAGTGAGATCCCACCTCTATGGGCGGGCTGAAGACATGCGGATCTAGCGCCTCCTACTGGCTGTAGTTTTTAGCCTCTGGCCAAAATATCCTCCGATGACGATAAATGACGATTTCTGCATCATCGGAGGATTTTTTCCAAACAAAAAATACACAAATCTCTTGTCTCAGGGGGACATGAGGGAGGGAAGAAGTTCATTTGAAAATACTACAGGTTTTCTACTTATACAAAGCTTAATCCTGAAGTATCCCTTTAATTGGACACGCTTTTTGAAAATTTAAATAAACCATTTCAAATAAAATGAGAACAGAAAAAAATTATTTGGGAATAATAAAACTGAAATTGCAAAGAAAAAAACTGATTTCACAGAACCCTAATAATCCCATTTGATACTGTAGTTTGGTGGCGAGCGCTGACCTGTGGGCCGGCGCAGCTGATCTTGCAGATGTCGCAGTAGTGCAGCTGAGGCTGCTTCGGCGGGCCTTTGGGCTTCTGGATCTTGTTCTGGTGGAACACGGGCTTCTTGTACGCGCTGACGGCGGGGCTGCTGGTGCTCCAGGACGAGTTGGCCAGCTGTTTGGGAGGCTGTTGTGTCTGCTGTTGTGGTGGTGGAGGCGGAGGCTGTTGAAGAGGAGCCTGAGGAGGACACTGGGTCGGCTGGAAGTACGACGGCGCGGACGTGTAACCGCTAGACTCGTAGCTGGAGTAACTGAGCCCGGCTGCAGCGACAGAGAAAGAGACACCGTTAGGCGAGCGCTGGGCATATGAATAGGGTTGGGTATCGTTTGTATCTTAACGATTCATAATTTCGAATCCAATAAGGTAAAAAAAAAAAAAAACTTAGATATCATTCACATTTAGTCTTATTGCAAAACATTTAATTGGAGCTGAATATCATGAACAAAAAATTTAACAGGCTGAAAAACACTTACACAAGGAACGTTTGCCTGTGGTTTAAAAATACCATAGAAAAACAACTAGCGTAACTAATATATAAAGCATTATTAAAGGGTAACTCTCGCCAAAATCGAACCTAGGCTATTTTCGTTAATCTACCCGAGTCAAACATTCGTGTAAAAGCAGAATTAGAATGGAAACGCCACTTTTAAGTTTGACCGTATTTTCGTTTTCGGTCAAAATGCCTTTTGAATGGGAGTGCACGGGGCACTACTATGATAGCATCAAAATCACTATTTTTAAAAGACTGGAGGCTCGAAACAACATGAAACTGTGCTTGAAGTGTCACCGGCGGCTCTACACATGAACTCAGCATTGACTACATTGTGTACACAAAGTTTACTAAAAAAAAATAAAGGTTTTGTACGACTCACTTGATCAGTTAGTGTTTCCGGTGGCTGGAATATTGTCAGTCACAAGTAGTCGATCTCCGAATGCAACGTAACATGAGGAGAGTAAAGATGGAAAGCGCCTAAAGCTTGTTTCCATGAGATATTGCCATGAGCTGAGTGTCTAAGTTATCATGCTTTTCATTGGAATTACAAGTTCATGACAGTTCCTCATATGGAGTCAGTTCATTACGTTGCATTCGGAGATCGACTACTTTTGACTGACAAAATGCCGTCGGACGGAAACACAGCGAGTTGTTCAAAATCTTTCTTTTTAGTAAACTCTGTGTACACAATGTAGTCAATGCTGGAGTTCATGTGTAGAGCCGCTGGTGACACTTCCAGCACAGTTTCATGTTGTGTCGAGCCGCCAGTGTTTTAAAGAATAGCGATTTTGATGCTATCATAGAAGTGTCCCATGCACTCCCATTCAAAAGGCAATTTGACCAAAAACGAAAATACAGTCAAACTTAAAAGTGGCGTTTCCATTCTAATTCTGCTTTTACACGAATGTTTGACTCGGGTAGATTAACAAAAAGAGCCTAGGTTCGATTTTGGCGAGAGTTACCCTTTAAAGACAAGTAATCACTCAGTAATAAAAATAAAAAACGGATAAAAAATTTGCAAATCGCAACAAATAGACACAACTGAACAAAGATACGACTGAAATAAACAGTGTTTTAAGATTTTCAGGTATTCAGGTACAAAAACTGGAATCAAGTGTAAAATAACACTGCACTTTATAAATCAAATATACATTACAACTATAGTAGGGCTGTAACGATTAATCGAAATCCAAAATAAAAGTTTGTGTTTACATAATATATGTGTGTGTATTGTTTATAATTATTTTGAATATATAAATACACACACATGCATGTATATATTTGAGAAATATTTGCATTTATATACTGCATATATATTTTTATATGATTTATATTATATATAAATAGAACTATTTTATATATAAATAATTTTTTTTTATTAAATATATACATGCATGTGTGTGTATTTATATATACAAAATAATTACACACAATACACACACATATACTATGTAAACACAAACTTTTATTTTGGATTTCGATTATCGCGATTAATCGTTACAGCCCTAAAATATAGATACACAAGTTATTCAGTTAAGAATGAGTGAATTTTCTCTTTGTCTTTTGTTGTTTGATTTGAGTTATTATAGCAGGAATATTAGGCTGCTGTCACTTTAAGAGTTGCCCAATAGTTGCCCAAACGCCTACAGCACTGAAAACAGCGCTTGAATGGTTTAAAGTCATATTGAAATGCTCACAAAGGAATCGAAATTTTAATTTTATAGCAAGTATCTGATTCCTGACCTCAAGTATTGGATTTTCGGTTCCCAACCCTAAACATGTGAGTGTGTGTGGCGCATGCGTACCGGAGTAGGACGTGGCCGCTGTGGAGTTGAAGGAAGAGCTGTGTGTGTAAGTGGATATGGGGGCTGGAGTTTGCTGGACGCTGGTGGACGTGGGGTAGATGGTGTAGCTGGAGGACACTGAGCTCGCGGCGGGGGGGGGTTTCAGAGCCGAGACCTGTCTTTGGACCGGCTGACTGTACACTGTGCTCACGGGACTGTAGCCACTCTTCAGCCCTGAAAAAAGGCAAAGATGTTATCATCAGTTACATCTAAACAATGAAAACCAAACCAAAAACTACAGTAGTCAACATTTAAAGTGGAGACAAGAACGGGTATTGTTCAAAATTCATGCTTCACTTTTGATGAAAGGTTTTGATCCACTTCAAATGTTGTCTACTCTATATATTGTTTTGAATATTGACAAGTTTTGATTGCTCTGAATGAAATAGCTTAGTTGCTTTTTAACGATATGCATCAGTTCAACCAATCAGTGAAGTAAAAAAAAAACTACAATTTTGCAATCTGTGAGTCAAAACAGATCCTGCCATTTATCTTCAAATTTACTTCATAGAGCGTTTTTGTGAATAGAAATGTTGCAGACCAGACTCGAACCTGCATCACCCGCATGAGTGCCAAAGCTCAACATGTCCGCGTTTACAAAACAAGCAAAAGCTAAACCTCCATAAAAACCTTTCTTTAAAAACACATACCTATAAGGTTAATGAATCTGTTTATGCACTTGCTATGATTATGTCATAGAGAGCTGAGATTCACCTGTCTGGAAGTAGGCCTCTGTTGCGGTTCGCTGCGCAGGTGTGATGCTCGTCTGAAAATACTGCTTGTTCTCGAAGCTGCTGACCGACGGCGGGCGCCCGTAAGTATAATTCTCCTGTAAGATCAATTCATACATGAGTGGATTAGAAAAAATATTAGCCCATGATTTCCTCACCCTCAACTCATCCTAGGTATATATGACTTTCTTCTTTCAGACGAATACAATCAGAGTTATATTAAAACATGTCCTGGCTCTTCCAAGCTTTATAGTGGCAGTGAATGGCCGTTTCTGTTTTGAAGTCCATAAACGTGCATCTATCCATCATAAAAGTGCATTTATCCATCATAAAAGTGCATTTATCCATCATAAAAGTGCATCTATCCATCATAAAAGTGTATCTATCCATCATAAAAGTGTATTTATCCATCATAAAAGTGCATCTATCCATCATAAAAGTGCATCTATCCATCATAAAAGTGCATCTATCCATCATAAAAGTGCATCTATCATCATAAAAGTGCATCCCCATCCATCATAAAAGTGCATCTATCCATCATAAAAGTGCATCCGTCCATCATAAAAGTGCATCTATCCATCATAAAAGTGCATTTATCCATCATAAAAGTGCATCTATCCATTATAAAAGTGCATCTATCCATCATAAAAGTGCATCTATCCATCATAAAAGTGCATCTATCATCATAAAAGTGCATCCCCATCCATCATAAAAGTGCATCTATCATCATAAAAGTTCATCCGTCCATCATAAAAGTGCATCTGTCCATCATAAAAGTGCATCTATCCATCATAAAAGTGCATCTATCCATCATAAAAGTGCATCTATCCATCATAAAAGTGTTTCTATCCATCATAAAAGTGCATCTGTCCATCATAAAAGTGCATCTATCCATCATAAAAGTGCATCCATCCATCATAAAAGTGTATCTATCCATCATAAAAGTGCATCTGTCCATCATAAAAGTGCATCTGTCCATCATAAAAGTGCATCTATCCATCATAAAAGTCCAATAGTGCACATAATGTGTAACTTATGACGTCTGAAGTAGCGTAGTGTGTCATGCCGTAGCGTAAATATCAGCAGTACGTCGCATTACTCGACGCTAGTAATAAATAGTTATTTTACTTTATAAAGTTTTACATATGGATTTTTTCTAACACAAACGAATCGCTTCAGAAGGCCTTTATTAATCCCCCAGAGCAGTGTGGAGGCACTTTTATGATGGATGGATGCACTTTTATGGACATTTTTTTAATATAACTCGTCTGAAAGAAGAATGTCATATACACCTAGGATGACTTGAGGCTGAGTAAATCATGGGCTAATATTTATTTTTGGGTGAACTATCCCTTTAATACAAGAAGAGTCAAGAAAACACTGACCGGTTCAGTCAACACCTGGTATGTTTGAGGGGTGGTGGTGGGCTGCGGGGTCGTTTCGGGCGGCCGGTAGCCGTAGTTGGGGGTGGGATGGGGCTGGTAGGTGGGGTAGGGGGCGGTCACCGCGGGTCGGGCCGGTTGGGCAGTGGGCGCAGGGTACGAGGCCGTCACCGCGTGGGCCACTCCGGGGGCGGGCTGGACGCTATAGCTGCCCGTGGTTGGGTGGGAATATGCTGGAGGCGGCTGGGCGCTGGATGGAAATTTTGGGATTCAAAATCAATGTAGTCACTTTTGTTTGGAACAATTGCAATTTTTTTTAAGTTGTTGAAAGAAGTCTCTATGCTCATTTCATCATCATTTCTAAAACAAAAAAA
Organism: Phoxinus phoxinus; assembly: GCF_949152265.1. Taxonomy (NCBI): domain Eukaryota; kingdom Metazoa; phylum Chordata; class Actinopteri; order Cypriniformes; family Leuciscidae; genus Phoxinus; species Phoxinus phoxinus. Next base: position 28,302,291 of record NC_136895.1, on the reverse strand, counting down.
CCCCAGAAAAAAACAGTTTTCAGCATTGATCATCTCTGGCGCTCTACGGTCATTTTTGACCGAAAAACTTCATCGGAATGGTACGAAACTTAGTAAAGGTTTTGTGAACAAAAAAATCATGGACATGATTCGAACAGGTTAAATGGTCCTGTAAAAAATAGTCACACTTGTGTTCCCGGGATAAAAAATGAGCGCATTGGAAATAAATGGGTGACAAATTTCATGTAGTGGAAACTTTTGGCACTGCGGCCAAATAAAATCTGACTGAAAGCTCTTTTTTTTTTTATATATCAGGCTCATCGGCCATTTTTGATCGACACGTGAATTATTATAATAATAATTGAGCAGCAAATCAGCATTTTAAATTATCGCTTAAGCACCATGTGACACTGAAGTCTGGAGTAATGATGCTGAAAAATCAGCTTTGACGTGATTCAGCTTTGACGTGATAAATTACACAATTAAAGTTAAGGTAGGCAATTTCAGAGAGGCTTGCTTTGAAAGCATTTAATCCCAAACAGAGACTCAAAAAAAAATATGTTTTATCCCAGAGCCAGAGTTGCACTAACTAAAACATATGAACGTGTACAGCAGAGACTGCAAAGCATCACGAGACGAGAGACGCCGTTAAATGACCTCATGTCTCAAAGCACATAACATTACAATAATAATGAACAAAATCAATTTAGAGAGCTCGGACTTGTACAAGCTGCAGATTCATTTCACTGTTGATAGTGTCGACATAGAAACTAGGGATGCATTGATATGGAAATGTTGGTCGATACGATAATTCTTTATATTTGTAAGCCGATAACCGATAATTCTTTATATTTGTAAGCCGATAATTCTTTATATTTGTAAGCTGATAACCGATAATTCTTTATATTTGTAAGCTGATAACCGATAATTCTTTATATTTGTAAGCTGAAAACCGATAATTCTTTATATTTGTAAGCTGAAAACCGATAATTCTTTATTTTTGTAAGCCGATAACCGATAATTCTTTATATTGATAACCGATAATTCTTTATATTTGTAAGTCGATAACCGATAATTCTTTATATTTGTAAGCCGATAACCGATAATTCTTTATATTTGTAAGTCGATAACCGATAATTCTTTATATTTGTAAGCCGATAACCGATAATTCTTTATATTTGAAAGCCGATAACCAATATATTATTAGACAATGAATCTAAATCCAAATTTTTATATAATTTTTGAGAGCCTGATTACAAAAACAAAAGTCTCACCATTAAAAGCCATGTCCCAAGCACACAATTATAATGTTCTCATTATAATTTAACTGTATTTTCCTTTTTTGAAGTGATTCAACTCACATTTCAAGCAATTAAAAATCATCACAGTAAACAGTGCGCATCTGAAGTGTCTCAGCTGAAGGTAATAATACATTATTTATCGGCTTTATTACATTAGCCAAATTTTCTTATCGGGCCGATAACGATAACATTAAAGCAGCGCTCAGTAAGATCGGGATTTCTTTGTTGTATCCTCGCGTTTTGCTCGGAGGTTTCTCTCTAGAGCTCCCCCCGCAGCTTCGGAATAGATATTTGACAACAACTGTTAAAAACTCGCTGGCTATTCTCAGACACTAGAGGCTTAGTAGATCAACGACATCAAAGCAGATGGGAAACTCTTTGCAACGTCGTCTTCATTCGGGTTCCAACAGCGTGAGGGAGCGCAATAATGACAGCATTATAGCAGATTTCTTTTTGCAGTAAAGCAATTCTTTACCTCGCGAGACTTGGGATCACACGATACTTCCAGACGAAGAGGCCGGCGGGTCGCCGGCCCAAAGTTGCAAACGCTGTTTTTCCGCTCACGGGCACCAGGGGGGTGCGAAACCACCACCATTCAACCCAAAATAAGTAATATAACCATTCCAGTGACTCCGAAGTTGATCAGTTAAGATAAAAAAGTTACTTAGTTCACCTTTAAACATGAACATATATCGGCCGATACCGATATTGTGGCCGATATATCGTGCATCCATAATAGAAATGCTTAAATCCGATTCTGAGAACAAGAACAGCTCCGGGTAGAACGTCACGGGTTGCCATGTCATAATTACGGTTACGACACGGTGTGAACGCAGCATAGCTTGCTGTTTTGGTTCAGGAGGAGCTGTAAAAGGTGGCTGCTGTTTTTTTTTTTGTGGTGCTCGGTGACTGACTGTCTACAACATTCGGACTGAATGCAATGATTGGACGAATATTTTTTGGTCCTAAGACTTCCACAGAAGATATGCAAAAATATATTAGACCAGATCTATTATTGATTGCTATCATGATGTGAAGAGAGTTTCAACCAGAATAACAAAAAGTGTTTATGCAAAATAAAAAATTGCCTACCCTACCTTTAATATTTTGAAATAGAAAACATGCATTTTAAATTGTAATATTTCACAGCATTACTGTTACTGTATTTTCAATAAAATAAATGCAGCCTTGGTGAGCATAACAGACATCTTTCAAAAATATTTTTAAAATCTGAATTATTCCAAACTTTTATAGTGACCCCAAATGTCCAAAATACCTCGGTAATACAGTTGTTGGAAAAAGAGTACAGAGGTACTTTCAATAATTTTAAACATTATACTTTCATAAGCATACACGCAATTTATGATCCATTAAAAAGTAAAATGTTAAAATGACAATTATATGTTTACCATGGTATTTACATGTTAGTACCACTATATTCTGGAAGGTAGTAGCTGTCAATAAGCATGACAGCGCTATCGTACTTAAACTAGCACTCGCATATATCCTGCAAACCCACTTTCACGATATTAAAAAATCATGCAAGCATCAATAAATACACAAACAACAGCAGCTCGTGTAGATTTGAGCCCTGGCCGTCCTCAACACATATGTTTTGTGTCTCTATGACTGCTGTAAACAAGCGACGTGATCATGCACATGTGTTTATCTTGTACCTGTACTGCGGGCCGGCGGCAGCAGCGGCTGCATGTGTGAATCCATAATAATTACTGGCCGCCATCATAGAAACTTCAGCAGCAGCAGCAGAGCAGCGGCGGCTCCGGGGGTCACGTGATCGGTCACGTGTCTGTGACGTCGCCTGTCACATTCGCGCCACTGCCCCCCGCGGCGCCTAAAAATAAACCGTCATAATGCCACGACGAATTTATCATTTATATGATAAAAATATGATTATCTAGTTAATCTATGTCATTATATCTATCAATTGCACTGTTGTGTTCTGAAATGGCGAGGTCAGGATTTTAAGCATTTTTTATATTTATAAATTAAGAATGCAGAAACAAATTTCAGATTTTGTGAATTGATGTTCAGCCATTCAAATGCTCGATAAACAATCATGATGGCCTCAGGGATGGATGCCTTTAATATGACTAAAAAAACACTTCAATCACATCATCATTTTCCAGTTCAATTTAGACGTGACAGAAGCCATGTGGGTGAGTTTAATTTAAAGATGTACTTTTTAAAGTTTAAAAGTTTCCACAAGTTTGATTCATTTAGACCGCCAAAGACTTAAAGGGATAGTACACCCAGAAATTAAAATTCTGTCATCATATTATGTTCTTTCTTCCGTTCAACATCAACATAAAGGAAGATATTTTGAAGAATGGGAATACATGATCGGAAACGAAATGGCTGTACTACGGAGCCTCTAGGGACATGGTGATGGGGAAAAAGTGAGATGGGAGTAAAAAATATAGTTTCAATTCTTCTCCATTCTTTCGCAATTATATATTTGGGTACTTATATTGTATTTAATTTGTGGACATCAGAAAGCCGCTTTCAATATGCATGGGTATTGAAATCGCTTTGCGATCAGGCTAAGTTACTCTGTTTAGGGAGCGGCAGTATTTATCCACACATTTTACAACATTAGATGTTTTTTATTTTTTTATTCTTGCAAAATATACAGAGATACAAGATTAGATATTTGTCAATAACACCACAGTAAGCCTAACCATGTCCCTTTAGGCGCTCCGTAGAATGCGTTTTTCATTTTCTGTGCCTTTCCGAATTCAGAATTAGGCTTCGGGCCTAAAAAGTTGGAAATCACTGGAAAAAAGTTGCTCTACCCCATTGACTTCCTATAGAAGAAAATTATACTATGGAAGTCAATGGGGACCAGAAACTGTTTGGTTACCAGCATTCTTCAAAATATCTTCTTTTGTGTTCAACAGAAAGATTTAAATTTAGTTATGTATTTCTTTTATTACTGTGTAATTTTTTTTGTTTTGTTTTTACAGCACAGTGGTCAACTTTTGTTGTGTTTATTTGTGCTTTATAAATAAATTAAATTAAATTATGACAGAATTAGATTTTTTGGGTGAACTGTCACATCAATGCTCAGGAATTTATTGTGTAACGGGATTGTCTGCTTAGAAAAAACGTATATTCTAACAATATTAATTGACTGAAATAAGTCCCCATACTTAGCCTATAATATGTAATTTATTAATAAAATGCACAACATGCAAGATTAATGTCTATATATATATATATAAAAAAAAGACTAACACCAGACAAATATATGTAAATAAACAAATTTACTACATTTTATTTAAAAAATTACAATATTTTACATAAGAAATGTAACATATTATGTAAAAATAAATGACATATAAATATGATATATAAAAAGGTTTGCAATACATATAATAATATAACATTTTATAAGATAAACAACTACCGGTAAATCTGCACACGTGGATTACAGATATTATGTATTTGTTTTAATGTTTTAAGTAGCCTAAATAAGCTTGTCTCGCTCATCCAAACCCAGCAGATATCTTGTACATTAGCGCCACCTGTGGGTTCAGACGGTTATATCGAACTGGTTTCAAAGGCTCTGTTGTCCCAGTGTTTCGAGGATGTGGAAGTGCCTCAATAACAGATGCGTTATGTGTGTGTGTGTGTGTGTGTGTGTGTGTGTGTGTGTGTGTGTGTGGTGTTTTCCTCACAGTGAACAGAGGACTCTTGTGCTTCTACACCTGCGTTCTGCTCTGTCTGGATGAAGGGATAAGCAGTTCACCGGGAATAACCTAATCCGTCTGTAAGTAAGAGTGGATTAATAATGTATCGTTATTATTTTAGTCTATCAAAGACTGCATTTTGCCAGATTTGACCAATTAATATGCTTTGAATGCGATGCATTTATTGCACGAATTTTTTAAAAATAGTGCATTAGTGCTTTCAAGCCTCTACCATAAAGTTTCAAGTTACAATTTATAATTTACTTTCTACTATTACAGGTTTTATTTATATTTTAAATGTGTGTATATTTTTTTTATTTGTAGTAATTTTTTGTGTTTTTGTCATTTTTAGCTGTTGTTGCTTTTTTTAAAAACTGAAAAATCTACAAAAAAATATGTCTAGAAAGTTTTGATTTTTATGGTAACTCTTTACAATAAAGTGTCATATATTAAATCTTTGTTAATAATAGTTAATCAAAATACAGTCATTCATTGTTAGTTTACAGTGAATTAACTAACATTAACGAACACAACTTTTGATTTGAATAATGTGTTATTAAATGTTGAAATTAACTAAGATTAATAAATGCTGTATACGTGCAGTTCATTATTAGTTCTTGTTAACTAATGAAACCTAATTGTCAAGTGTCACCCATTTTATTTTATTTTTTGTTTGAGTTATATAATTTTCAGATATGTTATTGAGAAAAGTTGCACTGACAACTAGTTAAAATAAAAGTAAAAAAATTAATTTTATCTGAGTGAACTTTATTTTATTTGAAGTAACATAATTTTGGGGGGGAAAAATGGTTTTAGTAAAAAAAATTGTCGTAGTTAACTATAATAACCCAGTTTTTTTTTTTTTTTCTATATCTAAATATAGAATATAAATTCTTCAGACAAATGTTCAGACAAAAAAAAACCTCTCCTAATTCAAAGAGACAATTCAAAGGTGAACAAAAGGGATTCATCTCCACATCAAAGTGAAGAACACTTCAGCCAGGGATTAAAATAGAGATTAAAATGATTTTTTCCCCATTAATCCGTAGCACACTAAAATTCCTCTGGTTGATGGAGCCAGTGTCACATGACACCCATATGATCGGCCTGCGACCTGAAAATATTTTCCTATGAACAATAATAATTTATTAACAAGATAATTAGCGCCTGAACTCTTGAGGGAAGCATTTGACTGTGTTTTCCAGGTCTCTGGCTCCAGCATGGGCAGCGTTGACTTCGGCCCGCTGATGGACATGATCGAGGCGAGAGACGAGTGGCTGGACGATGATTTACCCGGGTATGTGTGCATCTTTTCTGTTTATGAAAATTCATAGGTTGCCACCACAGAATACATGAAGTTAGCGGTGTAACGATACACTCATGTCACGATTCGATATCACGATACTAAACTCACGATGCGATAGGGCTGTAAACGATTAATCGCGATTAATCGCATCCAAAATAAAAGTTTGTGTTTACATAAAAAAATGTGTGTGTACTGTGTATAATTATTTTATGTTATATATAAATACATAAATACATTTTTCTATACATAAACGTGTGTGTATTTATATCTATAAAATAATTATACACAATACACACACATTTGTTATCCAAACAAATTTATTTTGGATGCGATTAATCGCGATTAATCGTTTAAAAGCCCTACGATACGATATTATTGAGATTCTCCAAGACAAAAGGTTAACAAAAAATGTACTGTTGATTAAAATGCTAAATTTGATATTACATTGTAAGTGGACTTGGTGCTGGAAACCCAAAGCACAGGAACATAAAGACACCGGAATAACAATATTCCTGATTCTGAAGATGAAGATGAAAATACAGAATTATTTTAGACGGATATGCTTGCACACTTTCACTTTCTAGATATATTTAAAATAATGTATTGTATAATGTATAAAAACTTTTTACTGGTTACATCAGACATTTGGTGTTATCAGGACACACATTGCATTATTATACATTATATTCAACATTATATAGAGTAGTTTAATGTAGTACTGACACTAAAACTCTGAAAACTTGAATTTTTTCTCACACAGTCATTTTTATTTTGGGTGAACTATACACACTACATATTGTTGCATTTTTGTATTGCGCTATATTGTGACACGATATTGTTACACCCCTACATAAAGTACGGGCTGTAAACGATTAATCGCGATTAATCGAATCCAAAATAAAAGTTTGTGTTTACATAATATATGTGTGTGTATTGTGTATAATTATTTTGTATATATAAATACACACACATGCATGTACTTTATATATTTAAGAAAAATGTGTTATTTATATATCAAATAGTTATATTTATATATAATATAAATTATATAAAAATATATATGCAGTATATAAATGCAAATATTTCTCAAATATATACATGCATGTGTGTGTATTATATATATACAAAATAATTATACACAATACACACACATATATTCTGTAAACAAATTTTTATTTTGGATTCGATTAATCGTGATTAATCGTTTACAGCCCTAATTTATGACTTTTGTGGTATGCATTAAGTTTAAAGATGCATTTAAGTGTTTTTATTAGTAAACTCGATTTAAAAAGAAAAGATATTGCCTAGCCTAAAAGCTTTAAGAGTGAAATAATTTAGATAGAAAGAAAAAGAGCTTGACGTTTGAAGGCTATGGCAGATAGATACAGAAGGCCTTAAAAAAAGGGAAAGAGCGTGGTTTGGTCAGCGAATCCTGCGTGAGATGCAGACGGGAGCAGGTGCAGCTCTCCTTATATAGGGAACGAGCCGCGTCATGTGACTCAGTGAGATGCCAACAACACAAGACAGCATCACCAGGAAAATGGAGACAGGAGCAGCTCCAGCGTGATGCTTTTGAAATATTAACCAGCGTTAAGACCATGAGATTTCACGCTAGCGTGGAGTAAGAGCTCGCAGAATCAGAACAGCTTCTTCGTCTTCAGGTAAGCGAGAGCAGCTTTCATCGTGCAGTTTTAGTGTTTTTAAATCATACATTTGATCAAATACTCAGTGATTGAAACAGTTTTGGATGGTGCATTATGGTTTCCTAACAGCCACTGTAAGATATAGCAATCTGATGACGCTCCACGGGGAAGCTGTTGTTGTTATAAATAACATGGTGCCAAATTTAGTCTGTGATTCATACATGTTAGTATTGTGCGATTTCTTCGGGATGCTTTGCTTTGTTGACGTGGTCGCGCTGATAACAGTCTTTGGATTTGTCGTTGTCGTCTGAAATGGGGGGGGGAAACAATGACATCTGCGAGTTGAATAGTGTGTTAGCACAGGAACAGCATCTGACAACCCCCTCTGTTTATCAGCTGCGTGTGCACCGACCCCAGGGCCCATGCTGATCATTAGCATATCACAATCTGCTACCGTCTTAAAGAAACAGGTCACCTATTTTAAAAAAGAAAAAAAAAAGAATAAAAAAATAACTAAAACATTTATTTTTTTCAAACGTAGAGCTTTCTTTCCTACAAAAATGTGTACTTACAAATATTTTGATGAAAAATCAGCTAGCGTTTAAGTGAATTTAAATATTGACGAGTACCGTCTTAAAGAAACAGTTCACCTAAAAATATTTTTTTGTCATTTACTCACCCTCATTTTTTTCAGACGTAGGGCTTTCTTTCCTACACAAATTTGCACTTACAAATATTTTGATTAAAAATCAGCTGCCGTTTTAAGTTCATTTAAATATTGACAAGTACCGTCTTAAAGAAACAGTTCACCTAAAAATTAAAATTTTGTCATTTACTCACCCTCATGTTTTTCCAGACGTAGGGCTTTCTTTCCTACAAAAATTTGTACTAACAAATATTTCGATTAAAAATCAGGTGGCGTTTTAAGTGAATTTAAATATTGACGAGTACCGTCTTAAAGAAACAGTTCACCTATTTATAAAACAAATAACTAATAAAAAAACAATTTTTTATTACATTTTGTCATTTACTCATCCTCATGTTTTTCCAAAGTAGGGCTTTCTTTCCTATACAAAAGGACATTTGCACTTACAAATATTTCGATTAAAAATCAGCTGGCGTTTAAGTGAATTTAAATATTGACGAGTACTGTCTTAAAGAAACAGTTCACCTAAAAATTTAAATTTTGTCATTTACTCACCCTCATGTTTTTCCATTTTAAGTGAATTGAAATATTGTCCTTTTCTAGGCCACTTCCTGCGGAGGGTGACATGGACTCTTCCTGCGCCCTGAGCGAGGGGAGAACTTGTAAGTGGTTTTGTTTCATACGCAAACATTTATTTTAAAGTGATCATTTGCATTTGCATAATGCTCTTCTGTCGTATTGATTGGCTCAGCTCCCCCAAACTCTCTCCTCATTGGTGGAGCCGGAGGGGGTGGAGCTCACCGGAAGCGGCGCACGCTGGTGGCGCCGGATATGAACGTGTCTTTGGACCAGAGCGAAGGGTCCTTGCTCTCCGACGACTTCCTGGATACGCCCGATGATCTGGATATTAATGTGGATGATATCGAGACGCCCGATGATACGGACTCGCTCGAGTTTATAACCAACGGCAATGACCTGGAGTGGGAGGGTAAGGATACGCTGTTCTTCATGGCTCCAGGATAGAGAGATGGATGGATGGATGGATGGATGGATGGATGGATGGATGGATGGATGGATGGATGGATGGATGGATGGATGGATGGATGGATGGATGGATGGATGGATGGACAAACAGAAAGATAGATAGATAGATAGATAGATAGATAGATAGATAGATAGATAGATAGATAGATAGATAGATAGATAGATAGTTCCAATTCGATCCAATTTCAATTCGCAACCTCTGAATTCGATTCAAATTCGATTCTCGATTCAATTTCGATTCTAAATTCGATTTCGATTCCCGATTCGACTCAATTAATATAGATTTAATACAAATCCTTTATTTATTTATTTATTTTTAAACGGTGAACATAAGTTTACGAGTGGTTAATTAATAAAAAGAAATAGAGCCACAAACCTGTATATTAAACTTTTTTTTTTTTTTAGGTACTCTTGGGTACATTAAAACCCAACTTCAAATGCATACAATGAATAGACAGGATTTTGATGCAAGATGAAAAATTGATGCTGAAAATTAGACGAGTCAGAACAGTCGCATGCCTTGACCAATCAGGATCAGGTTATTTTCTGTTTAAGAGAAAACTAACATAAAATCTCACAGCATTATCTGTAAAATGGAGGCTGCAAGCCTAGAACACTGTAGGAAAAGTAATACTGGCTTTTGGGTGATAGGTATAAATAAATATGGCAAAAAAATAGATTTTTTGGCCTTTGATAATCGATTTTGAATCGACCACATTTTAAAAATCGATTAATCGAAAAATCGATTTTTTTTGCCCAGCCCTAATAGATAGATAGGTAGACAGACAGACGGACGGACGGACAGATAGATAGATAGATAGATAGATAAGTATATCCTGAGACACTGATGTTCTGCCGTTGGTCAGATGACACCCCCGTGGCCTCAGTTAAAGCTCCTCCTGCTGACAGTGAGGCTGATGGAGAAGGTTTGGACGGGTCGGGGGTCAACGGGCGTCTGTGGAGGACCGTCATCATCGGGGAACAGGAGCATCGCATCGATATGCAGGTCATACGACCCTATCTGCGCGTCATATCACACGGAGGTACGTCACGCTATCCGCGTCGTGGTCTATATAGCCGTCGCTGTGTCTGGAGCGAGTTTCTGTTTTTTTTTTAAATGTCAACGCTTGCTCCTTGGATCCTGTTTCATGGTTTGCGTTTTGTGCGGAGTAGTTCACTTTAAAAAAAATATATATTTCTTTCTTCAGTCGAAAAGAAATTAAGGTTTTTGAGGAACACGTTCCAGGATGTTTCTCCATATAGTGACTTCAATGGTCCAACGGGTCCAGATGTGAGTTTCAGCTTCAAAGTCTCGACACGATCCCAGCCGAGGAATTAAGAGTCTCATCTAGACAAACCAGCGGCCATTTTATAAAAATAAATTAAAATTATATACACACATTACGTCATCCCGTTGGAAAGGTCACGCGTGACATCGTTAAACATCCAGGATATGCACACGTAAGGACCATTTTAAGCAATAAACTGACACACATACATACTGTCGTTCAACATACAATAACTTTGAACGGTCCTCCTACTCCAAACTTGTAAACTTCCGACCACATGACCTTTCCAACGTGATGACCTTCATTTCTTTTCGACTGAAGAATGAAAGACATGAACATCTTGGATGACATGGGGAGAGTAAATTATCATGAAAAATGTTATTTGAAAGTGAACGAATCCTTTAAGTGTTTTCTGTCAGAACGGTGTCGTGTTAGCGGACCCTAAGTTAATAACTAATGATCTTTACAATGAAAGTGAATCAATCAAATCTAACTTTAGCTGGACAATAACTTCATTCTAGAGCTGCTGTGAAGCCACAACAATCTCTGCTACTGTAATGTCCATTATCACTGTAAAGCTGCTGTGAAACAGTCTGTATTATTTAAAGCGCTGTATAAATGAAGACTTGACTTGAGTTTGCTGCTTCTCTCTCCTCAGGATACTATGGCGAGGGCTTGAACGCCATCATTGTGTTCACAGCATGTTATCTTCCCGACAGCAGCTGCCAGGACTACCATTACCTGATGGAGAATCTCTTTCTGTAAGACTCTACAATCCTGTTGTGTGTTTGGCTTTATTTGGCTTTCCTGTCCTCACCAGTGTTGGGGATAGTTACTTAAGTAATGCATTACAATATTATAATACTAATTGCATTACTTAGTTACTTTTTATGATACGTTAGATTACTTTTGGATTACTTTTTCTCACCTGTGCTGGGCTTGCATGTTTGTTTTTTATTAACAACAAAAAAAAATACTATTTTGCCAAATGTTAAGGCCCTTACGGTCACAGGTGGTTGAAGCAGACGAGAAAGTAGGATCCATTTGCAGTATTCCTTTATAACACAAACTCAAACTACACAAACGTAAACTCAGACTCAGGAAACAGGCGCGGGAACAGAACAACCAGCAAACAAACATTAAGGATTGACAAAGACTGAACTAGACACACAGGCTTAAATACAAGAGCAACAAGCTAAACAAGATAACAAGGGGGTGTGGCTAATAGGAAGCACCTGGGTAGACTAATAAACATAACTGGGAGCTGCTAAACATGAAACAAGACAGAAACACAGACTAGACTTATGACACTTGTGACGTGAATAAGCCTCAGGCTGAGGGAAACGCATATTTACTCCTGTACAGTAGAGGGCGCCGCTCAAACAAACCTTTCAGCTTCTGTTATTCTGGATTAAAGAACGATAGGAAACAGGAGAAGGAAGTTCAACACTCTTATTAATAAATCTAATCTAAAGTAACTTTTGCTTATATGGTTGAATTAGATCATTGAAGGTCAGCAGCAAAGACATTGATTAATAAAGTGAGATTAAATACATAAAGTATATTTGTGTATAATTTAATATAGATATTAATATTAATATAAAGTATAATTGTATATACCGGTAGTTAGTTATTAAAAGTTTTGCGTAAAATTCTCAGATTGCATTTTACTGTTTTTATTCATTTTGAGGAATACTGAATGTTTTTGTGCAAGTGAGATGAGTAAATGCATGTTCACATTTAGTCTAGAACTAAAATAACTATCATGTTTACACAGCGCGCACACACACACACACACACACCTCTGCACTTTATTTCTCTCAACATGAGGACAGGAGAGCTGTCAGTCAATAAATGTGGAAAAGTAACTTTCATTACTTATTTGAAAAAGTAACTTCGATATTTTGTTGTAAATTGAGAAGGTGATGCGCTACTTTACTAGTTCCTTGTAAACGTAGTCTGGTTCCGTAACTGGAGCTCTGCTGTCCCGCAGGTATGTGGTGAGCAGTCTGGAGATGCTGGTCGCGGAGGATTACCTGATCATCTACATGAACGGAGGAACACCGCGCAGTAAGATGCCCGGGATCAGCTGGCTGAAGAAGTGCTACCAGATGATCGACAGAAGGTGCGAAACACTGATCGCTTCAAATAGAGCTAGATTCAAATAGAGTCATGATAATGTATCTATCTATCTATCTATCTATCTATCTATCTATCTATCTATCTATCTATCTATCTATCTATCTATCTATCTATCTATCTATCTATCATCTATATCTATCTATCTATCTATCTATCTATCTATATATCTATCTCCAACTTTCTGCTTATCTATCTATCTATCTATATCTATCTATCTATCTATCTATCTATCTATCTATCTATCTATCTATCTATCATCTATCTATCTATCTATCTATCTATCTATCTATCTATCTATCTATCTATCTATCTATCATCTATCTATCTATCATCTATCTATCTATCATCTATCTATCTATCTATCTATCATCTATCTATCTATCTATCTATCTATCATCTATCTATCTATCATCTATCTATCTATCTATCTATCATCTATCTATCTATCATCTATCTATCTATCATCTATCTATCTATCTATCTATCATCTATCTATCTATCTATCTATCTATCTATCTACTATCTATCTATCATCTATCTATCTATCTATCATCTATCTATCTATCTATCATCTATCTATCTATCTATCATCTATCTATCTATCTATCTATCTATCTATCTATCTATCATCTATCTATATATCTATCTATCTGTCTATATATCTATCTATCTATCTATCATCTATCTATCTATCTACCTATCTATCTATCTATCTATCTATCTATCTATCTATCTATCTATCTATCTATCTATCTATCTATCTATCTATCTATCTATCTATCTATCTATCATCAGACTGAGGAAAAACCTGAAGTCTCTGATCATCACTCATCCTTCCTGGTTTATCCGGACAGTCATCGCAATCTCCAAACCCTTCATCAGGTAAACATGGATGATATCGCATGGATATGAAGTTCACTAAAGGTTCAGACATGCTCATGAATGATATCTTGTGCTCCACAGTGTGAAGTTCATGAACAAGATCCGTTACGTGCACAGCCTGGAAGAGCTGGAAAAGTTTGTTCCCATGGATCATATTCAGATCCCAGAGTGCATCTTACAGTAAGGAGATTTCAAACAAATATATGTACCCTCTTCTCACCGAACCCATAACCTGATACCAAATTTACAACTCAATTTGTCAATTTTTGCAGATTTGAAGAGGAAAGAATCAATGCTAGAAAGGAGAGGTAATCACCAAAATCCTCAAAATTGGTTTATTTGACTCCTATTAGTTAAACCGGAAGAGGAGACTCCCATTTGCTGCGTCCCAGTTCGCCTTCTTCTACTACACCCTAAAAGTGTGTACTGTTTTTGTGAAGAAAAAGTACATATTTTGAGTGTGTAGCAGAAGAGTCACTGTTTAAACTGAACTGTCAATCATTTTATCCCAGTTAAAATCCTCCACATTCAATTTTATTTAATATCCTATCAGAGAGAAATGCAGAATCACGTTGATCTGCAGTCGCGGAGACTCATATTCATGGAAAATTATGCATTTAAAAGTTAATAATGACCAAACGTATCTTTACAAAAGTTCACAATGCTGTTTCAGATGGAAAATAATGTGGATAACATTGAATAAATATATTTTTGTATGGTTAGATACTGATTATTAATCACTCAAACCCCTACTTAACCGTAAAGACTCACACATTCACCATGTTTGTAGTTTTTTAACACTTTTTACTCGTGTTTGTAGTTCTAATCGAATCCTCGTCCAACGTGCAATGGGTTGTGGGTAATATCTTTGGAATACTCTACGAATTGGAACATTAATTCTAATTTCGAATAGTATGCGAATTGGGACGCAGCAATTGTGACTGGACAGTAGAATAAGTTACCCAGAATGCACTTTTCTTTGTAGAATGGAGCAGGAACAGAAAGAACAACAGCATCAAGAACAGCAACAGAAGCCAACCAATCCAGAGAGGTCAGCAAACACGCATAACACGTCATTATTCCCTGATTGGTTCATATAATGGCACATTAAAATACTCAAACAACGTTCTGTCTCCAGGACAACAGCGACTGAAGAGCCTGGACTCTGAGCGGGGACGAGCTTGAACGTTCTTGTTGCTGATCTTGGACCATTTATCATATTCCCAAATTATTCATAATATATTAGACGAAGCAAAACTAGCTTTTAGATCAGCAACAAAGCAGAAACTTCAATTGCTAGTTGGCGGGTGGCTTTCGTCTGCAGAGGCACAATACAAAAATGTAAAAAGCATCTCGAACGACGGACAGAGAAACGTTGCTGTTTTCGGTATCAGGATGTACCTTCATGCATCGCAGCCTCTTTGCAGTTAGCGCTTTTTTAAACCGGCTGTCTGAGAATGTCATGTGACCCGCCTTTGATTGACGGATGTGTCCGCTCAGGATTTGATTGGTGGTGCATGTGCTTCACTGTGTGTATGCGCTCAAATCGAATGTACCTTTATTTGCCTGGAATCCTTTCTTGGATGTTTTTTGAACGTTTTAACCCCTTGTTTAATGAGCAGCTTTTGTAAATGACAAGTGCCAGTCATCTCTGAAAAAACATTTTGACATTAATATATTCAGCAGTATTTTTATGTTGCCTTATGTTTTGCTATGAAAAATTAAACATTCTGCTACGTGTACGAGAACAATATTGATTTGTTTTTGTCTTTTCTTTTGTCTGTCTTTGTATCTGAATCACTGATGTTCTGAAAGCTAATGTATAAATGTACAGTTTTGACACATTTCTTGCTTAAATTCAAAACAAAGGTGGTTATATTACCTCTCGACGTATCCTATCAAACAAATCAACTTCCTGAGCTCTACAAAGAATCACGTAGTAGTCTTGCATCTAATCACAAGATAGTTATTTTCGTATTTCCATGATGTGACAGACTATTTATATGTGTGTGTATGTGACTATTATATCAGCAGTCTTTACCATGGAGTGACCGGCAGTCACACACACTCTTTGACTTAAATAAAAAATGACCCTCACTGTCATTTGGAAATGGGAAACAATTTTACAGTCATAAACTTTGCCTTTATTAACCATACGCTTTCACTTAGAATCATTCACACAATATTCAAGTGCATATGAATTTTTAATTTTGATTATAAAAGACACGTGATGTATTATTAACTGTACCCATCCACAATGCATGTGATTTTGTCCTTCAATTATTCTGACCCCTCACCTAAATATTCGAGAGTCCATTGAGGATATCCATAAACTGTCAGCATTTTGTGATAACATAAAACAGATAGACCTAAATAAGTTTAAGTGAGACTATCCTTGTCATGTATATGATTTATAATATTGTATTTAACTGTTAACTTTCCTTAAACTGTTGTTAATTTTAATATACGCTTCAATACAGTCCTATAAAGAGAACCAACTAAAGTGATTCAAAGAACTGCTGACAGTACAGTTTCGTCATGTTTATTTAGATAAACAATATTTAAAAACTGTTTGTTTATTTGTTCTAATTGTACGAAAAAATGTCCCTTGAAATTCGTGGGAATTTATAGACTTAATCTGTTATATGAATGTTCTCTCTGAGTGAACCGCGATTGGTTGCCTAGCACCTTAGCCACGCCCTTTCCATGACGTCAAACTTTGGTTATATGCCCACGTGCAACTTTGTTCCCCATTACGCTCCAGTCAGTCACTACGGAGAACAGAGACAAGATTGAAAATTTACCTACAAGCTGGACTTTTGAAGCGAACATTTAATTTTTAGGCGTTTTGCGGAGTTTAAATTGTTAAACAGAAAACCAGATCGGATACAATGAAGCACATCATTGGAATAGGAGGGTAAGTGACTTTTTAGAGTTATATTATGAACAAAGTTGTAATAGTTACAGAGTCCAGCCATGTGGCTTTTAATATTTTTCAGTTAAGATAATATATTATACAGATAGTAATTTATTATATTATTTCCGTATTGTATTATCACTCATGACGTGTTGGATGCGTGCTTTCACAGGATCGCGAGCTTTAAAACGTTTGTTTATGTTTTGAGCGGGAGATTTAAAATTGTGAGCGCGCCGAAGTTGCTGAATATTTTATAACGGCTATTCGCGCCTTAATATATCTATTCATTTATTATTGTCGTTGTGTGTTAAGTAAATTAACAGTAGCCTATTTTAATTCATTTCTTTTTGAGGTTTCCTTTTTAATGTTTTTTTTTGTGATTGTAATGTGTTTGTGCCCACAATTTGCTTTAAAACAAAGGACGAAATATTAAAGTAACGGTGACAACACACCGAAAGTTACTTTTATGTTTTTTTTTAAAGAGTATAAAATAATTTATGGGATATTGTACGTGAATTGCGTGTATTGACACGCAGGTAAACAACAACAATGGAATAATTTTTGTTGTTATAAGCCAACTGGAAACCATCCCACCACTTTTATATGAATAAACTGTTAACATGTACGATTAAATGAAATTATTATACTTAAATAATTAGTTTATTCGTTTTGTTTTTTGACTTTCTTTTTTTTGCTGTATTTTTTTTTTAACATTTCTTTTATTTACTAATTTTTAGTGTGACTAATGGTGGTAAAACCACCCTGACGGACAGGTTGATCAAAGCCTTACCAAACTGCTGTGTGGTTCACCAGGATGACTTTTTCAAGGTGAGTTAATCTAAATATAGGCTTAATATTGTTATTTAATATTTCTGGTTAGATTTCTGTGAGCTTTCCTAAAGTTAAGGGCTTCGAGCCTTTGTAGTGTATCAGTTTTGTAATTCAACAATAGATTAATTAATTTAAATATTGAATTTCTTCTGCCATTTTAATTGTAGTACTGGCTGCATGATTTAAATAAGTAACGTTAACTTTAATTAATATAATTACCCCTTTAATGACTTTTTACATTTGCTTTTCCTCTATTTATTTGATAACTTTAACTTGGCTACTTGTATAAGGCTGTGTTAAGAGGATAATGTCATATAAGAACTCAAAAGTGCTGATCCAAGATCAGTTTCCTCCCATCTATCAAGTTCTATTCATCAGGTCATGATGGCCGAGACCTGATTCTAGATCAGCAGTCTGGCTCTGTAATACATGACGGCATTTGCTGCAGTGTTTTACTGGTCACTGTTATTTCAGCCGCCGGATCAGATAGCAGTCGGAGCGGATGGCTTTAAACAGTGGGATGGTAAGAATATAAATCGTAGGAAAGAGAATAACTCATTCTACGCATCGCCTCCCATAACAAAGATTTTTACAATGTCCCTCCCAACCCATTCTCATTCTCTCCAGTGTGGCTTTGCTAAATTAAAACTCAACTTTTTTTTTGTGCTTGCACTAAAAGATTTTGTTCTGCTTTTGTAGTGATCACATCTTTGGATATGGAGGCCATGGTGAATACCATCAAGGGCTGGGAGGAGAACCCAGTTAAATTCGCCCGATCTCACGGCATCCAGTTGACCCCGGCCGCAGAAATGGACGACCCCGAGAGCCAAGTGCACATTCTCATCGTAGAAGGATTTCTACTGTACAACTACAAGTGAGTGACATAACTTTAACGATTAGATCTTTGGGACATTTGGTTACATATGCTCAGTGCATGTAAGGAGACATTAGGGTACACGATGTACACGCCAGTCATGTGACTCCCTGCGGGGGTGTAGATAAGGAGACTCTGAGCTGTTGGCGTGTAACTGGCATGTGCTGATTTCTAAACCGGCTGTAGAAGTACAGTAATCAGTAAATGACTTCACAGTTCCATTGACGGTGTTCACTTTTTAAAGTTGTAATCTTTTTGTCATGACGTTGATCTTTTTCTCCTTAAACAGGCCTTTGCTGGACGTCTTTGACAAGTCTTATTACATAAGCATCCCGTACGAGGAGTGCAAGAGGCGGAGAAGGTGTGATATAATTGTATACAAACACTCAGAATTGTGCTAAATATGAGCAGCTTACATTACATTATTAAATATTAAATAAATAAATGTATGTGTTTCGTTCAGTACAAGGCAGTACACCGTTCCTGACCCTCCTGGACTGTTTGACGGTCACGTGTGGCCCATGTACCTCAAACACAGACGTGACATGGAGAACTGCGGTTTGCCAATTGGTACGATATAGGTTCTTTACATTGAGTTTGAACAAAAACACACAATATTTTTTAATAAATATTAATTTTGTGTCACGTCTACTTCAACAGAGTACTTGGATGGCTTGAAAACAAAAGACGAAATGTACAACCAGGTTCACGAAGACATCCACAATACACTTCTGAATCGCTTATAGGTGAGACGGCCAATCCAGGTGTCAGGTGGAGTTATTAATTGCATAAGTTTATGTGCCATAATAAATGAACATGTCTTGTTTCTTGTCTTTCAGCAGGAGGAGGCTGCCGCCTGTCTGTACTATATTGTAAATACGAATCGAACCTGAATTGGCCTTTTTTAAAAACCAGCAATTGTTGTAAATAGTTTGACTGGAATGTAATTTAAATAATGGTGGAGGAACTTTTTTTGTCTCCATATTTAAGTTTTTTTTGTGTTTTTTTTAAATATAGTTTTTGTGACTCTTTCAAAGCACTCCTTGGGGACTTCATTCTTGAAAATGGTTTTTACCACCTACAAATCAATTTACAAAGCTTACATGAACCAATAAACATTGTGCTTTGACTTTTATATTTACATTTGTCAGTCTTTGCATTTTACACCCAAAATGACCGTGTGTTGTTGTTCTCTTATTTTACTGTACTTTGTTTTCTTATACATTTTAATTTGGGTTTTTAAACTTTTCTTACCCAGATACTCAATCTAAGGTCTTCCTTTTATGACAATGCTGTTCATTGTACCGGTAACACTTACAATTTTAAGTGTATAACTGTAGGTGCTTTGTATACTTTACTGGATTTGTGACTGACCATTAGCTTTTTTTCTTTCTTTTGTTTTAAATATTTCTAAAGGAATTTGTTTTAATGTTAATTGGGACTGATCTGAACAAGGGTGAAATATAATTAAGGTAATGGGTTTAAAGCTATAAAATACTATGAATACGTATGTGCACTTAAAGATAAGAACTGAATATCATGTTGGTAGTATGATAAATAACGACTAGTAACTAGTAAATAACCATTAACTAATGTCCATGTTTTTCCCCCTTCTGAGGTCATCCTAACAGTCATAAAATAAAAAATAACCTAACATCTCATTCCTAGGATAATTTTTTCTCTCTCGCAAATTAGCTTGCATTAAACTCATGGATTATTTTCATTAAGATATATCCTTTAAATGTATATGGTGATCTTTCCGTTCCAGCTTGGCTCTTAAATGTGTCGCTGTGTGTAATAAAGCCTATGCTTAACTTCAACTTGCATGAAAACAAACATTGTCTAGACATTTTCCTGAATAAACCTTTAGCTCATGCTTTAGACTCCGTGTTGAATGTGCTTCTCAATAGTGTCCCCTTCTCACAGGACAAATGCCTACACATTCACTTCAATATTTGTGCAATGAAATAAGTGGAACGGGAAAGTGAAGACATTCATCGCTATTAGGAGCAATTGTCGTCATTAGAAGATTGGAACGGTTTAAACATTTCGTAGGGCAGATTTTCTTGTGAAAATGACGACTAAGACTTTCATAGTATTTAATTGAATGTATTGACAAAGGTAGTCATTTTGTTTAAATTATGTCAATAATAAACATATGCAATTAAATAAAAGATCTCAAATGTTAAATGTTGCTCCCTCTAGTGGCAAAAACTGAAAATCATATTTAATCTGCAATGAAGACTACAAAAATAGTCTATGGGCCTTTTTAAACTTAATTTAAGTTGTTATACATGTTTTTGTCAACTAACTTCATCTTTCCTATTAAAGTAGCATCACATTTCCCATTTGTGGTAACACTTCACAATAAGGTTCATTCGTTAGCATGAACTAATAATGATCTGGATTTATACAGCATTTAGTAATATTTCTTAATGTTGATGTCAACATTTACTAATACTTTATTAAAATCTTGCTAACATTAGTTAATGCACTGTGAACTAACATGAACAAACAATAAACAGCTTTATTTTTATTAACTAACATTAATAAAGATGAATAAATACACTAACAAATGTATTGCTCATGTTAAGTTAATACATAATGTTAACTAATGAACGTGTTACCCCATTGGTAAATGTGTGGTGTGCCTATTGGTGTCTGTGGGAAACTTTCAAGAGGAAAAAGTGGGAAAGTTTGGAGAGAGAAACGCCTCCAATGTACCGCCTTCATCTGTACATACTGGGCTCTTATTTAACAGCTTTGGGGAGCACAAAGTGCCACACTTTCTGTTGCATCCTGGTCCAATAATTTAGAAATGAAGAAATATTCATGTATTCTCTTCTTCTACCTGTGCGTCCTGGTGTGTTTTAGCACCGCACAGCGTAATGGACCCTGGAGACTACACAAGATTAAGTGGGAAACTAACGGACAGGTTCACAGTTTACTGGGCTCCGGTTCTCAATATCACGTTTCTGGAAAACATACATTCATAACGAGGCATATGATGCCAACAGGCCGGATTTTAATGGGACGTTTAGCCAATACTAGGATGCACACAGTTGGGCATGTGGTCCATTCAAACTCTGTGCCAGAGCACAGTCCAGGTATGGATGCAAGACACTACATGATGTCTGGTGGTCGTACCCAATCTCCAATGAGGAATAAGTTGTCTTTGCATGCAAAAAGAGCTGCATTTTCTCCAGATGAAGCACTGCGGACCCAGTTCATGCTCTATGGGACAGCGGCACCAACTGAAAAACCAACACTGGCACCTGTGAAAGCTTCAAGGGGACCAGGACACAATAACATACTTACCAAAACCCCTAAACGAACATCAGCTACTGAAAAACCACCCATCAATATTGAGGATAATCCGCTTCCTCAACTTTCCACTTCGACTGGGAGTAAAACTGCTAATAACTCTAAACTTTCATCAAGAACCAGTTCAGCTTCACCTGTTAATAACAGAAATACTGTAAATCCTTCCTTACACGTTGAGGAAAGAGGAGGAGAAACTATGATTGGCGATGAACCAACGAATCATCATGTAAACAGCAGAAACCCTTACTTTAATCTGCTCCCGTATGGAAGCAACAATAGATTTCCTCACGGAGAAACGGGTCAGGGTACACGGTATTTTCACAATGGTAAAACAACATTTTGAAATTTTTAAGTCAAGGTGCGAATTTCACCATGTCTTTCTTCAGGGCTGTCGACTGTTAAAGTAATGTTTTATGGACATTTTCGCGGCGCGAGCTGATGTTGATCTCGCGCAACGCGCGTCTTTTTGTCGCCCATAATCAGCATTTTAAAACACAAACGGTATATTTTACCAATAGTATGATGTTAACTTATAAGTAAAGTGATAAATGGCAATTTACTTGTCATGGTTTCTCAATATTGTGTCCAATCCCGATGAAAAAAATATATTTCCGCCTAGGCTGTCGCTATGATTACCTCAGGCGAACTTGACTTTTTTTTAATACTGAAAAGTTGTTCGGATACCTTGATTAAACTTTTGAAATGACAAACGACCTCATTTATTTATCATAGACATCATTGAGATTAAATGTTGAGGCTACTTTTGGTTTCTAAACGGCATTTGAATATATATAGCTTATTAAAAATTTGTTTCCCTTTATAGTCTGACCATTTAAATGAAAGGCTAATAACATTTTCCAGGACTGCCGGATCTCATTCCTGATCCATACTATATCCAAGCGGCATCTTATATCCAGAGAGTGCAGATGTACACATTAAGATGTGCCGCAGAAGAAGACTGTCTCTCAAGGTACTGACTCGAACCAAACTACAATAGCAGCAAAAAAATACAACTTTTCTTGAGCATTTTAAATATAATATTTGCTTTTCCCCTCAAGTTCTGCGTACGGTGCGAGAGTGAGGGACCTTGATCACAGAGTGCTTCTCCGATTTCCACAGAGGGTCAAAAATCAAGGCACAGCTGATTTTCTCCCTGTGAAACCCCATCATCAGTGGGAATGGCACAGCTGCCATCAGTAGGTTCCTGACAACTTTATGATCTATAACATTATGTATGCATATTTGTTAAAGTCCTCGTGTAGTCAATAATTGTATCCCTTAAAACTCATCTTTGATTACCATAATATAATTTTTTTTTCCTGGAAATAAATTTCTTAATGCCTTAAAATATCTTGAATGTAACTCTACACCCTTGCCTCTATGAATATGCAAATGAGCCCCGCCTCCACTCACTCACTCAGCTCAGAGATCCACTCGTTGACGATCACAGGTTGATCTGATTGGTTACAAGGTAGTGTGTGACGTCAGAAACACCAGCGATTTCAAACTGTGTTTTTTAAGACTGTCTTTGGTTCAATGCCGTTTTAAGGAGAACATACTCAGCAATGCTGTCGACTTATGAGTTTACACATGGTTTGTCTTAAAGCATTTTAAAAACACCCCATAGACATATAAACAACATTAAAAGCTGGATTTTCACCACAGGGGGACTTTAAATGCATTGCGTTTTTTGACCTTGGCGTTAGCTACAGAAACTCAAAAATGACTTCTATTAATTTCTTGAAAACAAAGTGATTATTTTACTATATTACTTTGTTTTTATCCTAAGACATTATCACAGCATGGATGCCTTCAGCCATTACGACCTCCTGGACGCCTCCACGGGCAGAAAGGTGGCTGAGGGTCATAAAGCCAGTTTCTGTCTGGAGGACACCAGCTGTGATCCAGGTGTGAGGAGAAGATACGCCTGCACTGCTCACACACAGGTGCGAGAATAATCTCACTCATGTCAATGGAAAATGTCTTATTTTTTTCCATATTTAAACTTTTTTATCAGCCAGTTTAGATCGTTTTGTCTTTGTTGGAGCAGGGATTGAGCCCAGGCTGTTACGACACCTACCATGCCAACATCGACTGTCAGTGGATTGATGTTACCGATGTTTCTCCTGGAGATTATATTCTAAAGGTGAGTCATTGGATTATTTAGGGGCCATTTAAAACGGAAAGCTTTTGGTCGTTCATTTAGACGACATCGGAGTTTTGGGGGCCTGAAAACGCAAACTTTTGAAAACTATACCGTTATTGCCTCTGTGTAATGCCTGGTTCAGATTACAAATTTTTTTTGTCTGTTACGATAGTCACTGTGTCAGATTACGCGATTTTGACTCCTAAAATCTTGTCGTGTCGTGGACAAGAAACATGTCAGACTACACGTTGCTTTCCGACCAGCCATCGCGTGCCGTCTCACACACACACACACACACACACACACACACACACACACACACACACTCTCTCTCTCTCTCTCGCACGCTCACTCACTCACACACAAACGCACACAGGCTCACTCACACACACACATGCGCGCACACACATACACTCACTCTCGCTCACTCACTAACGCACACACACACACTCTCGTGCTCACTCACTCACGCTTACTCACTCACACACACACACAAAGGCACACATGCTCACTCACATGCGCGCACACACTCACTCACTAGCGCGCACACACACACACACACTCACTCTCGCTCACTCACTAGCGCACACACACACTCTCTCGCGCTCACTCACACACACATGCTCACTCACACACGCACACACACACACACTCGCGCTTACTCACTCACTCACACACACACACACAAAGGCACACATGCTCACTCACACGCGCACACACACTCTCACACACACACACACACACACACTCTCTCTCACTCACTAGCGCACACACACTCTCTTGCTCACTCACTCTCGTCGTGGAGGACCGGAAAAAAAAATCAAACATGCTAATCTTTTTGTCGTGATGTCGTGAGGCATCGCAGACGCCACTTAGGTTGTCGCCCACTATACGAGATGAAACAATCGAATCTTGCGTCCCGACGCCCGTTGTCGTTTCCGAATCCCCACAACACCCGGCGTCAAACGAATCGGGCTAAAATCGTGTAATCTGAACTGCATAAATTACAAAAACGAGAATTTGTGAAAACGGTGACGTCATGCATATTACATGTTCAGTCTTAAGGTCCTTGCACACTGAGTCCGAAATTTGCACCCGAAATTATCGCACGTTAAAAAATAAATACGACCTCACGTTGTGTCAATCATGTCTCCGAAACTTTCGTCCGTCATAAAAAAATTTGTATCGGGTTCAATTTTCTGCGTTTTTCGCATCCGTGTTTTTCGCATTTGAGAGGTACAAGCAAACCACCGTACAAGCGAACGCCAAAATCCATAACTGTTTAGGATAAATTATTATAAACACGGGAATTGGTGGTCTTCTTTTTAATATGTGGCTCTAGTATCACTAGCAAAGCATCAAACTGAGCCTCTGACATCCTGAAGGAAACCTTGAATCGTTCGGGATAATCCCGCAGTAAACTCTCCTTCCTCTCTCTACGCAATCTCAGGATTGGATGATGGACCCAATATTTCCTCTTGTTTTTTCTCTTTTTAAGAAGAGTGAGGACAACAAAACCATCCTCACTGCTTGAAGACTCCATTTTGTATTGTTTAGCGAATTCATTTTTGTGCAACAAATTAATTAATACCCTTCAGACCCTTCAGGTTTCTGTGCGTGACAATTTTTTTCGGAATGACGAATACGAAAAAACACATACGAAAATTTCAGACCCTAAGTGTTTCTTTACAAAGTGATATCGCCATCTACTGGCCTGGCAGAATACAGCATTTTTAGTAGTTTTCGGATCGTTTTGACAACATCAACATTTTTTTTTCTTTTTTAGTCCATCGTTGTCATGTAAACGTGTTTATACCGTTATACCAAAAAAGTTATAGACATGTTTTGAAACCATGTGAACAGGTGACCGTGAACCCGGGTTTCCAGGTGCGAGAGTCCGACTTCTCCAATAACGTTGTTAGATGTGACATCAGATACACGGGGTCGTACGTCCAAGCACACAACTGCAGAATCACAGGGTGAGTTTGAAGCAGGAGTGGAATCAGAAATCGTATTAAAACTGCTGACGCATTAATAATGCTTATTCATTTCACAGATACTGATCCAGTACTTCATCCAGTTGAACTCAACCAAAGTCACATCGTCATATGGATCGACTGGGCATTAACTCGACTTATTTTTTTATTTATCTAGATTTATGTTCTCGACAGACTCTTCTAGCAAAGTGACTGTGACATATTTGGTAAAGCTTAACATCCAATGCCAATAATGCTAATAAATTAACCATTTCAATTTATTATTTCTGTTTCATCATATTTAATTTTTGTTTTTATTTCTGTAATTTGGTGTACTGCAGCACTCAAATAAAAGTTTAGGTAACATCAAGTAAATTACATTCCTTGTTTCAGTCAAAGAAGATTAATAAAATACTAGTGTTTGACAAAGGTTGTACAGCATAAAACATGTAATAAAGAAAGGGCTTATTTTTATAGTCCACTCATAAATCGATTTTACTACTAGTTTATGTTTTTTAAACCACTGGTTCATGATCGTCTGAAGTAGTTCTGGTCATGGCTCATTTGAAAATGTGTCTATGGGGTCAAACCAACACAGCCAGACATCAGAGTCATGAAAGTTCAGTTTCTTCAAACATGCTGAGAGTGCAACAACGTCCCGGAAACATTTCTATCTGTCTGAACGTTTAAAATGACACGAGAAAGAGAAATCCCAGAGTGGAATTTGTGGACAGAGAAATATTAATATGTGAGAAGAAAACTCCATCCTTGTTGACAATGGATAAGACTTCTATTGAAAGGTTTAGCAAAACGTGATTATAATTCTGTGTTTGTGGAAATTTGATTCAAATGTGTTTTGTGGATTGCAAATTTCAAGAGTAGTTAAAAAAAAACACACAAGGTGGTGACTGTAAATCATAGACGATACTCAATGAGAAGTGAAAAACATGGTAAATGATGTTTAGAGAAGTGAAGAAAATGTCTGACGAATGCTAATATGCTGCTTAACCACATAATTCAGACAAATAATCCATTACCTAATCTGTAAAATTGTTAATGTTCAGGATTAGATGTTACAGAGAGGAGCCAGTGTGTTTCCAGTTCAGATGAAACTTAAGTAAACAAAGACGTACTTCTAACTCGTCCCGATTGAAATACATGTTTGTGTTGCAATATACCCTTGAGGATATATGCATATTTTAATGTAAATTACCCACGTGTCTTTGGGCTACTGTACATTGTAGAACTGGGTTGTTATTCAACTCCAGTCCACTAGATGCTCAACACCTCGATTCACAGAATATCCCATCCTATGAAGAACATACAGGAACAGTGCTGGCAGCTCTTCATCACAACATCAGCACAGATCTCACACACACATAAAGCATCATGGCATGCGATCATCACATAAGCTCGTGTGTGAAGCTTCTTGCCCTGTTGGTTGTGTTGATGTGCGCGGCGCGCGCCTCCGCTGACAGGACCAAAACACTCGACTTCGATGTCAAACCTGGAGGAGTTGTGCAGACTTTCTCAGCTAAACTGGTGAGTTTTACGCATATTAATACTGTAGCAATGTAATATAACACAACATGTTTTGTTGGATAGAAACGTAAACGAATAATTTTCGCGGTTTTTCCTCAAAGATTGGCATAGACTCGATTTCGTGTTTACATAGTCGTTTTTCAGTTCTCATTCATAGTACATTTAAAAACTATATGCCCTACTGTACTATCTGTTAAAAATACGTTCATTAAACTCTATACACAGCAATGAATGAATACTGTGTTTGAAAAACCGCGACGCGTTGAAGGGAAATCCACACGTCATCTTCTCATTGGACTGTTGAGGCGCGTGCGTTCAGCGCGCCCCCTAACGGCCCAAACATACGTTTAAAGGAATAGTTTAGTTAGTAAAACTAAACGTTTAGTTTATTTATTATTTTTT
Source organism: Phoxinus phoxinus (assembly GCF_949152265.1). NCBI lineage: Eukaryota > Metazoa > Chordata > Actinopteri > Cypriniformes > Leuciscidae > Phoxinus > Phoxinus phoxinus. The sequence continues at coordinate 28,274,337 of NC_136895.1, read as the reverse complement.
ACTCACCCTTATGTCGTTCCAAATCCGTATGACATGTCGTTTCTGAAACCCCAATATTTTGATGAATCGTCGAGTTTTTTTCCATAAAATTCAATCGAGGAAAAAAATTATCTTCCATATCACCTGTGTGCGCCATTCGATAGATTTATTGTGAGACCAAAATATTGCGCTCTAGCTCTTAAAGGGATAGTTCACCCCAAAATTAAAAGTCTGTCATCATTTACGTACCCTAACTTGTTCAATCCTGTATGAATTTCTTTCTCCTTCTCAACACAAAAGAAGGCATTTTGAAAACTGTCAGTAGTAACCAAAAAGTTGACGGGCCCCGTTGATTGTATATTAAAAAAATGGAAGTCAATGTTTGAAATGTCAACATTTGACATCAAATGTTTGGTTACCAACATTCTTCAAAATATTTTCTTTTGTGTTTAGCAGGAGAAAGAAATGTATGGTTTAAGTAATTGATGGCAGAATTAAACATTTTGGGTGAACTATAACTTTAAGAGCTACAACAGAGCAATCGTTTGGGCTTTCCCTCACATAAAGCTATCAAATGAATTAAGAATTTAATTTAATTTAATTTGGGTGAGCTATCCCTTTATATCAAATATCATAATTCAAATGTAAGTTGTGTGTGACACCAGTGGCTGTTTTTTATGTGTATCTTGCGCACCAAATTTAAATCAGTCTTTAATCTGAATCCTTGTCATTGTCAGTTTATTTTTTATATATGTAGTAATAATAATTGCTGTCAGGCTTTTGACAGGAACGATGGTTACCATGGTTATTTTCGTAAGGGTCAGCATCTTTTCAATACGAAATCATTCTCAAAAGATCAGTCTGGAAAATTAGCATATTTCGTGGGTGGAAGCTTGGCATTGTCAACATGTTTATCTATTCACAATGATCTATTTCTTGTTTTAGAAAAAGTATAAATGCACCTTCACATATGCGTCTCAAGGAGGAACCAACGAGGTAAGACATTTCCTGTTATTTATAATCTCAGATAATACAGTTCTCAACATATAAATACTCTGCACTAACACAACTTGTAATTTGTGTACTTTTGATAGTTATTAGATTAATTCAGCTGTATTATATATTATTGATGAATGGCAGGTACTTGTACATAGATATTCATTATTGCTTCCAATCCCATTTTAATTGTATAATAACTTTATTAAAATGATAATAATTTAATATTACTATTATCAATATTATTATTAGAAGAATTAAAACCATTTCCACTACTACCATTATGTTTATTTGCCTTCTTCCTCGTCCCCCCTCCCAAATCCCAATCTTGATGAAATTAGTTTATTGTTGTTAACATTTATGGATTTTGCTATTGTTAATATCTGTCACTGATACTTTTCCAGTGATATCTTATTATTATTATTTGTTGCTCTTATTATTGGTATATATGTTATACTTTACAGCTACTCTCTGGTTAATATTCTCTGGTTTATATGCTTCCGTTCCCACACTTATCCACTTACATTTAGACTCACTCACTCACTCACTCACTCACTCACTCACTCACTCACTCACTCACTCACTCACTCACTCACACACACACACACACACACACACACACACACACTCACACACTCACACACACACACACTCACACACACTCTCTCTCTCTCTCTCACACACACACACACACACACACACACTCTCACTCACTCACACACACACACACACACACACACTATCTCTCTCTCTCTCTCACACACACACACACACTCACTCACTCACACTCTCTCTCTCACTCACTCACTCTCACACACACCTCACTCACTCACTCACTCACTCACTCTCTCACTCACTCACTCACTCTCTCACTCACTCACTCACTCACTCACTCACACTCACTCACACTCTCTCTCTCACTCACTCACTCACTCACTCACTCACTCTCACACACACCTCACTCACTCACTCACTCACTCACTCACTCACTCACTCACTCACTCACTCACTCACTCACTCACTCTCTCACTCACTCTCTCACTCTCACACACACACACACACACACACACACACACACACACACTCACTCACTCTCACACACACCTCACTCACTCACTCACTCACTCTCTCACTCTCACACACACACACACACACACACTCACTCACACTCTCTCTCTCACTCAGTCACTCACACTCACACTGTCTCTCACACACACTCACTCACTCACTCTCACACACACACACACACACACACATAGGAGTTATCAGAATTGACTTATGTTTGCTGTTAGTATGTTTGTTTGTTTGTCCTGTTTATTTTGTATAGCACATGTATATAGTGTCACAATTTGTAATAATTATAATAAAAAAAGATATATATAATTTTAATTGTAGACAATCTCAGCTATTGTTGTGGCATCAAGAAATGTCCCTCCGCCACTAACGACACGGGAAATTGCAGCAATTATGCGCCGCCGTGATTTCACAGGATTGCTCCGTCTCTGATTTAAACGTGAACCCTCTGTGCTTTCATTCCCCGCAGCAATGGCAAATGAGCGTCGGACTGAGTGACGACGAACAGATGTTTTCCTGTTCAGTGTGGAGGTAACTTTAAAAACACAGTTATGTTTGTGTTATAAAAAGCTCCACTCAATATGCAATACTTTAAAGTAGCAGTACAAGCAAATCTAGTCTTGTGTTCTCAAACAGTGTCGTGAAACTTGAGATGAAAGCGGGACCGATATTGATTTTTCTCTGTCATTTTCACCATAGGCCTCAAGGAAAGTCCTACTTGTTTTTTACCCAGTTCAAAGCCGAGATAAAAGGAGCGAAGATTGAGTACGCCACCGCATATGTAAGTATCACAGCTGTCCATCACGACCTGACACAGTGAAACACACAGCAATGGTATGATTCAATATCAGGAAACCTGCTTTTAATGTGGTGGTGATGCATTTCATAGACGGGGCCGGTTTCACAAAGCTATTTTAGACCGGTCTATAGTGTTAGACAAGTCTAAAATTTGCTCATAGACTAGTCTAATGCAAGTTGGACTGTTTCACAAAAATAAAGACTGACTTAATTTAGACCAAAAAAATTAGACGCCTTACCCCCAGGCTAACTTCGGTCTAAGACTCTGTTACCTTGGCAACCAGCAGTAACAATCAGTTACATTACAAACAGCCAAAAGAAAAGGGAAAATGGCTCATAATTTGTGGTTTGCAGACGACGTGGAGAGCGCTGAGAAGGGAACGGGTTTTTAGGGACCGCAGTAACCTACTGGAAATATATAATAATGACGACTTCATCGTCGGTTTCGTTTTTGTATCTTTTCTGTACGTCTTTAACGCTCAACGGTCGGATTAACGCTGTTAACTGTCATAGCAATCTTTTTCCAAACATTTCTTCTTGTTACCGCTAAATTTCCCACGTAAAATGTCCTTGTGACTGTTATACTCCTCCAACAAACACATATTTTCATGCTGGGATAAACTGCACTGAGCGGCTGAATGCGCTTACTCGATCCGCCATGTTTTTTGTTTTGAAAAGTGTCTTAGTTTACCCAGAATGCATTGCAGTGTAGTCCTACTTAAGATAGTCAAAGTCTTAAGTGCTTTGTGAAACGGTCTGATTTAGATGTCTATCTGAAGTCTGACTATCTACTATATCTAAGCCATCGTCAAAGTCTATCATTGTGAAACCGGCCCCAGGACTATTCAGAAGATACATTTTTATTTGCGCATAGAAAAAACTGGCACATGTTTTCTGAAAAGCATGTTTAAAATTTATCCTCAGTCGTGACATTGACATTTCCCGCAGATCAAACCTCAATTCAGATTCCTAACGCTCGTCGCTCTCAGATCAAAAGCAGTCAGCCCTTTTTTTATATATATTACAGGTGTTGCATATCAAGACTTTGTGAAAGGATCTTCACATCGCATTGAGATTCTCAGTAGCGAGATCACGGTGGCCTTGTCCCTGGTGGAAATAAGAAAAAGTTCATGTCTCTTTTTGTCTTTCTTAGACGAGATCTTTGTGTAATCCGGCCCACTCCTCTAGGCTTCTCCGTTAATGTCTCGTGTCACTCATCCTCTCTCTTTCTCTTCTGCTCAGTCCCAGACGGCCGTGGGTGGACAGAGGGATGTTGCTTTGAAGGAAGAAGAGTACATTGTGTCAGAGTCGGCAGGTGAGTCAGCATATCACTCCTTCAATACGGCCAGGTGGAAAAACCTGGAAAGTCAGGGAATTTTAAAGGTGACACATTATCTCCAGGATGTAATATAAATCTATGGTGTCCCCAGAATGTGTCTGTCAAAATTCCCCCCGGATCATTTTATTATATCTTGTCAAATTTGCCCCTTTTTGGGTGTGAGCAAAAAACGCGCCGTTTGTGTGTGTGTCCCTTTAAATGCAAATGAGCTGTTGCTCCGCCTCCATTCAGAAGAGCGCCGATCCTTTACACAAGCTTCGAATGTAATAACAAAATACGTGAATAATCTCACTCATCCAAAATCTCAGAAATAACCAGTAGCGAGTGCAGCCTTATACCGTGTCCTAACTACACGCGACGCGATAAAATTCCAGCGACAGCAAGTGTGTCTGTCCACACTAGACGCGACGCGACTGTGAGACGGCACACGTCAATCAAAAATCACAGCCATTCAGAACAGCGTGTGGGCGGAGTCTCTCTGTGAAAGCGCACTGCTGGCCCGCACTCGCATTGGAAATGGGTAAGGACATAATCAAATCAAGAAATAACATTATTAAAAATCAAAACATTAACAAAATATACTCATTGACTAATTTTGTTATGAAGTACAGTTGTATGTTTGCATAGAATTCAGTTTGAACGCTATATTATATGCTTTCAAAATCTGAGGTAAATTATCCATTATCGCTTGTGGCACAGTGACCTATTTTTAACTAAAAATAAATAATGTGTACTCATAACCAGTGTAATTTCTTCATATGACAATCAGATCTCTGTGTGGGCGGATCTGTCAGCCGCGACGTCGCAGAAATAGGAACCGTTTCTAAATGAGAAACTTTGCGTGTCGCGTCTTGTTAGAACAAAAACTCTGATTAACATGGAAAAAATACTTTTTATCGTGTGTCGCGGCGTCGCGTGTAGTTAGGACACGGTGTTACAGAGAGACTCTGGGAGAGTTCAACTTTTAGACACACATGGACGTTTCTGAATGGTTAGGCGATACATTTATGTACTTATTGTGGAGTTAAACTGATTAATCTCATTGACTTGCATATACCGTCATGTTTAACATACACAAGTTGACAGTTCTCTGAGGTTTTTATAAGACAGCTGTGACATTGCGTTAGAACTGCTCACTGTTGTCGCTTGCGAAAACAAAATGGCGGCGCCGTGGGTGTAAACGTGCAGATTAAGGGGCGGTAATATTATAATAAAAGGGGAGCGAAATCTGATCGGCTTATTTTTTGACATGCTCGCAGAGAAAGGCGTATCTATACAAAGTTACTGGGTTGACACTTTTCACGTTTTCTAGGTTGTCTGGGAAAAAATCAGATTTGTATGTCCCTTTTAAAGGGCTGGTTGATTATGATTTGACTTCTAACTTTAGTTAGTGTGTAATGTTGCTGTTTGAACTTATACCATGGTCTGGGTGAATACTCGATTCTGATTGGCTGCAGGGTGTCCATTAAAAAGTGATGTAGGACACCTAGTAAAGGAGTTCTAAAACCGTTAGATTTCGATTGTAAAACTAATTAAAATATAAACTAATGTTTTAAAAAATATGTTATTTGGCAAGTGAACATGGTATAAGCGGGTTAATGCCCTTCGAGGTGTCCAATGGATAAACAACATAAACAACATCTGCAAAGTTACAACGCTCAAAGTTCAGAGCAAAGGGAGATATTTGCTTTTAAAGAAATTGTTTTTTAAGGACTACAACAAACTGGTAGGGTTAGTGACATTCCTCCCGGGTTAGTGACATCACCAACCCTAAAATTTACATAAACCCCGACCCCCTGAACACGATTTATAGATTGTCATGACAGAATATGCTAATCAATGACTAGAAGATAACTCCACATCAGCAACATAAATTAATCAACTAACCATTCAGAAATGTCCTGTTCTTCTACATGTTGTCACTTCTTCTTGAGTCTCTCCATTATTGTCTGACTCCGGTTTGAACATTTGAAATGTTCAGTGTATCTGTGTGAGGTAAAAGGACACAAGCTCTTGAAGCTCCGCCCACTGTGCCGGGAGCAGCAGCTCATTTGCATTTAAAGGGACAGACAAAAAAACTGCGTTTTTGCAAACCCTCAAAAAGTGACAATTTTAACATGCGATATAAAAATATCTGAGGTATTTTGAGCTAAAACTTCACACACACACACACACACTCATCAGAGACTTATTTTACATCTTGTGAAAAGGGCATTATACCCCTCCTTTAAAATCTGGTTTTCCAAGTCATAGAAATGATTACAATCTGGCAATTTCTATACTGAATATTCATGTTTCTATTCATTCTGATCTTGTTTTTTAGTGACCCACAGACAGGGGACTTTCCGTTCCGAGCTTTCCAAGCTCCTTGTCATTGGTCGGACACGCCACGATGAACTCTGATTGGCCGATCCGAAAGAGGATTGTCCTATTGCGTGAGGACATTGGTTATTTGATGGCTATGGACACTCTGCCACTTAACTGTTCACTGATATATATCAAGCAAAGGAAATCAAGACACAGGATAGGAAATACTACAGAGATTTTCTATAGAGTCAGCATTACGCCAATGGCCATGAACTGGACTGATCATCCAATGAGGTAGACGACAAATCTATTATCGGACATTAAGGGAAAAAAAAAATGGTGTTATGAAGTCTTCTTTAAATTCGTTTCAGAACAGTAGATTGATTTCTATTCTTGGAAGCGTTTATGGGTTTAGGGTTTCATCCTTGATACCTGCAAATGTGATTATCCAGAGCGCATTTATGCTCATACTGTACTTACTTTCTTAAGCTGGCGCTTGTAGAGGATTCCCACAACAATCTTTGGGGGTGTGTGTCAGAGTCCTTCGATTATTTCTGTGGTGAAGGAAAAGACAGGAAAACAGTTACACTTCTAATCGTGCTTTATTCTGATAGCTGATGTCCTGGAATTTTTAATAAATCTGTTATCAGAACGCTTTGTTTCTCGCGTCACAATCTGCTAATCAAATTACTTTTTTTGTATTCATATTTATGCATGATGAAAGGTGCAGTGTGTGCTTTCAAACAGCAGAATCTGCAGCTGTCCGCCATTTCTTTTGAGAGGATCTTTGTAATGAAAATTAAATATGGGAAAATGTATAAAAAATATTTCGAAGTGTGCAGATTCTGGTCATATTGTGATATTTGTCCTCTCAGCTTAAGTGTACATATGAGCGTCTGAAACGTGTCTTAGTCCTCTTTGTCAGCAATTTTCAAAAATTAGCGAGTTAAAAGCGAGTAACGCTTTTACTTTAGTTAACATGAACTAAGAATGAACAATACTTCTTCAGCATTTATTAATATTAGTTCATATTTACTAATACATTATTAAAATCAAAGGTTGTATTAGTTAACATGAACTAAGAATGAACAATACTTATTCAGCATTTATTAATATTAGTTCATATTTACTAATACATTATTAAAATCAAAGGTTGTATTTGTTAATGTACAGTGAACTAACATGAACTTAGTATTTTTATTAACTAACATTATCAAAGATTAAAAAAAATACTGTAACAAATATATCAATCATAGTTACAGCCTAATACTAATGTTAACTAATGAACCGTACTGTAAAGTGTTACCAATGAATGTGAAAGCGTGACTCTTTCCCACAGTAGATTCTGTGGCATGCTAGAAAATGCTTTGAAATGAGCATTGCCGCACACATGAGGGAGACATAATGCTGTAAAAGTATGCTTAACCCAGTTTCCCTTCAGTACCTGTTGAAAAGTGTCGCATAGTGATTCTGCTGAAACACCCTCAGGGCGTGTATCTGAGAACATCATATTTTTAAGGCAAGACTTCAAGCACTACTAGACCAGAGAGGTAGGAACGCAATAAAAAAATAATCCTTTAACAGATGGGGGGGTTGCTGGGAGATCAGAGGAATAGGAATTGAGATTGCATCCCACTCCAGATGTCATCTAAGGCTAGAAATAATCTCCCGCTACCTTTGACTTGCGTACAGTATTTCTAAGAAGTCACTAGGCGTGTTTCCATTACAGATTTGCGCAAAACTTTAGCGATTATTTTATTCTTCTTTTTTTTCTAAATGTTCACAATTGTGAAATGACGCCGTTTCCATTAACCGATGTTATGCGACTAAAACTTAATTTTTTCCTCTCGCGAGTCATTCCAGAAATCATGCCGATGGACGTTGGTAGGTTTATGTATATCCCAGTCACTACACTGGCCATTATTATTAATGGAAGGAGACGTGTGTGTGTGTGTTATCCAATCATTAATGGCAAGGAAAGACCGTTATACTGTGAGCGGCTCATATGAGGAGTTTCTGGTGTTTCTCCTTCATATCCGCTTCGAGGTCTTGATCGTGGCGTTTCTTTGAGGTTTACAATCCAGTATTCCTGTAATTATTTTGTCTTTTATGAATTTAATAAACAACTCTGTCTCGTATTCTGCCCAAAACACACCGCGTCATCTACGTCAGGTGACCTGTAAATGGGCAAAAACTGTTTCCATTGCAGTTTTGCCAAAAAAAAATTTTCCGGAATTGCCTGAAAAACCTCGTCATGCGAGCGAAAAAGCTTTTTGGCGATAAATGGGGAGTTTCGTGAAATTGACGTGTTTCCATTGAGCGTATTTTCAATTTGCAATTTGAAGGGTAATGGTAATTTGCGGCTACTCTCTAGATTTATTAGTGCATGCTGTTTCTGTCCTGTCCTCTTTATAGACCTAAAGCGAAAAAGCATTACATGGTTCACCCGCTGTCCGAGAGACTTTACCGGACATTAAATTGCTTCTGCACACTATTGGATCCAGTCAGGATGAAACTTACTAGGAAAGGTGTAACCCGTTATACCACATCGAGTGAGTGGTGCTCCGCTTTTGTGTCCTGAAGCCACGGTCTGCTCAAACAATGGTCGAGAGCAGTGTCCGTTTAAAGGGGTAGGGCGGCGTCTTCTGCCCTTTGTCTTTTGCTTTGGGATTCACTCTTCCCATCGTGCTGGCGTGAGGGTAAGGAGGAGGCTTCTTGCTCCGGCGCCCTGATGTATGTTGTGGAGAATTGACCGTCTCCTGAGTTGATTCCAGTTTTTGACCTGCCTCACGCAGCTCTTGATCTCCGGCCGGATATGGTGGTGGGGACACCGATGGAGTCGCCACATCCGTGTCCATCTTTCCTCTGAAAGTGTCCCCTTGTTCCTCTTTGCAAATATCAATGTCAGCCGTCAGCAGGTCTATCTTCTGGACCACCTGAGCTCCAGGGGATGACAATGCATATAGTTAAACGGTTAGTACACCCAAAATAAAAATCCTGTCATTAATTACTCACCCTCATGTCGTTCCAACCCCCATACCCCTCACCCCCAACACATTTTTTTTTTAATGAAATCTGAGGCTACGTCTACATTAATCCGGATAGATTTGAATATAGAGATGTTTCAAAACGCTTTCCGTCCGCACTAGCGTTTTCTAAGTTTCTCTTCTCAAAACGTTAAATTCACCTTACAGCGCATGTGTGAACCCTCATAAAAGCTCACTGAGATGATACCGACTTTATTTTATGTCCTTGTTACATGTACTTACCATAGTAATAACAGTAAATTACGCATAATTACATGCAACTGACCCTCAACCAAATCCTAATCCTACCCTAACTCTTAAGCAAGTACTGTACATCTTGTTAATATTAATCAGTACCTAAATGTATAATTACACTGTAATGACACCTTAAAATAAAGTGTAACCTAAAGTTCTCATGCTATTCTTCTAGCAGGATCATTTTATTTAGCTAAATATCTCACTATTCACTGATGTGTCCATGTCGCACGCAATCAACATCGTATGCTTGGTCTAAAATGCAACTGCTCTCATGTTTCGTTTCAGGACAGCAAATGTTAGTGAATTATCTGTCATCTTTGTTGGACTGCAAAGTAACATCTTTTAGCAACTGTGTGAAAGTGATTAGCCCATAGCAGCCACAATACTGGTATAAACATGAATATCTATGGGTTTTCAAACGCCTCTGTTTTCACAGTCCACACTACAGCACGAAAACTAACACTTTAAACACTTAACTAGCATGAACACCTAAAACGTACAGCCACGATGTTACAATTGGGACAGGAGGAAGTACTTAACTATTATTTTATGTGTTTATAATTCAGTTTAAGTAAACATGCTAACGGAAACACGCATTTCAATATAACGCAAGATCCTTCAAAAAAGTTAAATCTGTTTAACGATATGTTGATATGCAAAGAAAATAAATGAACTTTCCTTGAATAGTTCAAAAAACTGTGTTAAAAATGTATCTGTTTGAGTATTTCGTATTCGTGTGGACAAGGGATGAGAGCTTTCTGTCCCTCCGTTGACAGGCTCCGCAACTACCACATTGACGCTTTAAAACGTTCATAAAGAGATCATAAAACTAATCCATATGAATTGAGCGGTTTAGTCCAAATCTTCTGATCTCTTTATGAACTTTTTGAAGCGTCAAAGTGGTAGTTGCGTAGTCTGTCAACGGTGGGACGGAAATCTCTCAGATGTCATCAAAAAGATCTTCATTTGTGTTCTGAAGATGATTTAAATTTTTTGGGTGAACTATCCCTTTAATGTAAATAGTTCCTTGAAACGTAGAGTACTACACAAGTTTATATTAGGTCACATTTCACGCAAGAGTGTTTACAAGATTATGAAACTGCGGCGGACAGCGGCTCTTTCTCTAAGCCTGTCTGAGAGGACCATAAACCACTGGCCAACGTTCCTCTCCGTTACTGAATACATTTGCTAAATGGAGCGTGTCAGATCATTCCTCTCTGCATTAAAGTTTCACTATCCCCTCACAGAAGTGAAATAGCCCAATGTGCAATAAATTCAGGGGTCTCTATAAACAGTTTTAATTATTAATATGAAAACTCAAAACTCATGGTCCGTGCGTTATCAAAAGTATGTCCATTAAGAGTATCCAGCACTTGAGGATGGATAGTAAAGAGTTTGGGAATTAACCAAACAGAACATTTAAACGCCGCCCTTTGTTGCACTCATTATGAGGAACATCTGTTAACATCCCCAAGTGATAAATAAACCTTTACCTCCTTCATTTCCAGATGTATCTCTTTCAGGCCATGTAAAACCTCCTCGAGATTCACAACAACTCTTTGGATCTGGTCCCGAATTGCTCTTTCCGACTGCTTCGAGCTAAAAGTCCCTCGTCCGGGTGCATTTAGGTCCACTTGGGCAACTTTTACTTGGCACTTAATATGGTTCGTTTTGGGTTTGTTGACATCTTTGGTTGATTCTTGCATAACTTCATGCCTAAGACTTGGTCCGTTCAAGTCTTGCATTACACGTCCAAGGCATCTACTTAAAGCTCCCTGTCCGTTACAAGTGCAAATTTCTGAATCCCTTTTAAAGGTCGAATTGTGAGCGTCACTCGCTTCCATCCAGTTTGATCCATGTTGCAGGGCCACTTGCACAGAGCCTGATTGTTGGTCCGCCGCACAAACAGGCTCTCCACAGTTTCCGTGACCTCTGAACTCTGTTGGCGTGTCCAAAGCACACTTCCTCAAGAAGGGGTGTGTCTCGTTCTGGTGCCGGTGGCCTACAAAGCTGCATTCTCTCAAGCTGTAGTTCACAGAGACGCTGTTATGTTGCGGCCGATCCCACCGCACACTCCTATGACAAATCTGTCCAGTTACGTCATGCCGTAGACCCCCCTGAAAGGCAAGACATTGCTTGGGAGTGTATCCATTCAGGGGCGAATTCTGCACCTTTGCTCCACAGGTGTTCGATACATGCTCCCCATTCCCAAAACAGGCAAGGAGGTCAGCTTGAGGTCCATTCTGGGTTGGGTTAACGGGTTGAATGCATTGCTCTCCGACCCCTTTTGTCTCGGAAAACATTCTTCGGCCGAAGAATGGGACTCTCGAGAGGACGCGTCCCGTCTTTAAATGTCCCGGCCTTGTCATTACCAGATGTTTTTCTGATCTGTCAAACTTTCTCTCGCTTGTTTCTTCACTCTGACCCCCACCTTCCCGGGGTTGGCTTCCTCCTGGTGTGTTTTCTTCCTCTGGATCCTTGCCCTTCTTTCTCTCTCACCTTGCTTTGTTCCCGTCGTCCCGCCAGCCTCCCGTTTTCCACCTTGTCTCTCTCAAACTCCCTGCATTTCTGTTCCACCGGCTGTTGCTTTGCTTTCCTGGCTTTGACTCCCTCTCTCTCGCTCACTCGCACTGCGCTTGCCTCCCTTTCTGGTTGATTCTTCCTCCCACTCCCTCTCACGGCTTTTCCTCGCTCCCTCTCTCTCTCTCTTTCTCTTTCTCTCTCTACTTGCAGGAACTCATCGTACCTCAATCAGTAAAAGGGGGACGTGGTGGGGGGTTTAATCCAGTGGCGATGCTAAATCTCCATGTATGTTCCCAGCCTCGGGACTGATCTGATTACTCCTGTTCTGCCTCAGTACGCTACAATTACATCCAGGATTTTATAGCAGGATGCCAGGGAAAAAGAAGACTCCCCCTCTAGTGCTTTATGGGGCAGCGCAAGCAGGGCTAGTCCCAAAAAAAAATGCACGAGGATGCGACTTTTAAAATGAATAACCCGGCACACTGCAGCATGACTATACTTCTTCATGTCTTTGGTTTATTTCGGGTTTATCTGGTATGGAGGGGTTTCCAAAAAGGGCATATACTCAAGTTTGAACCCTGCTGCATTTTCAAACGTTTTAGTAACGACAACAGTTTTATGAGTTTCTAATGATTTTTAAGTTAACCACTTTATTAATCTCACAAGGGGTTAATTATATTAGGGCAGTGGCATCCGTCACAAAAAAACATACATTAAAAACAATCATATTCCAAATTTTTGGTGCAAAAAAGGCACCTTGAAAGTGATTAACCAAACAACAAATAAATACTTAAAAAAAAAAAAAACTGTGACTTTCAGGTTACAGTTCAATGCCAGTATGCAAGATTGAAAGGTCACAATTGCAAACTTTCTTCATTGTGATTGCCAGCCGCTGTCGTGTTTTTTTTTAAAGTTTCGGTTCTTTTCTCATTTCCACATAATCTTGACCGATCACTCTGAGAAAGGTCAAGAATTTTACCCTTGACAGTCTCTGATTCATATCAAACCAAAGTACATTCAACAGAAGAAAAAAACTGCGACTGAAAACTGTACTTTCACTGCGACTGCAGACACTTTTAGATACTTATTTTATTATGTTCACTGCCATTCAAAAGTTTGGGATCTGTACGTCTCTTCTGATCACCAAGACGCCATTTATTTGGTTAAAAATATTAAACAAACAGTAATATTGTGAAATATTATTACAATTTAAAATAACTCTTTAAAAATATATATATTTGAAACTGTAATTAGGGGCCAAGCACTGAAGGTGCGGGCACCTATTGTATCTGTTCCCGTTCTTATTAGGGGCCAAGCACTGAAAGTGCGGAGGCACCTATTGTTTTCGTTCCGGTTCTTATTATTATTATTATTATTATTATTCTGCTTCTTCCGACTGGGCGTCTATGGCAGCCCATAGAAGCGTATGCGGGAAAGTTGTTCCGGTTTGACATTCTGATAGAGGACATTCCCAACAGTAATTGCACCAATTTTGGTGTCTCTAACTCATTCCCTCTAGCGCCACCACCTGTCCAAAGTTTCACTTATATTATGCTAATAACTTTTAAACCGTAAGGCCTATCAACAAAATTCTTTTTTCCTCTGATTCCTGAGCTCACGACGATTCGACTGGACCCTATGACGTCATTTTCCGTCATAAAAATATGGCCGCCATTTTGAATTGTCCAAAAAACCTTCTTTTGCGAACTCGTCCTAGACGGTTTGTCCGATTTGCACCAAAATTGCACCAGATCATCTTCAGGCTGTGGGGACAAAAAGTTATGGAATTCAAGTTGATTCGTCAAACCGTTTTCGATAAACGCGCAAACAAATTTTACGTAGCGCTTGCGAAAACAGACATAAGGCTGTATCTCCGCATCGCTTAATCGTATTCAAACCAAACTTCCTACATGTCATCACAAGCATGACCTGAGGCTACATGCTGCGTTTCGGCGCAGCGCCACCTACTGGTCTGGAGATATGAAAAAAGGCTATTTTTGCTTATAACTTCTGAACGGTTTGTCCAAAAATCACAAAAGTGGTCTCGATAGATTCAGGGCGTCATGTTGAGTTGACTGATATCCAATTTTTCCATATCGGCCATTTTGGCTGTCGGCCATTTTGAATTATGTGCTAAAATGCTGTATTTTATGAACGCATGAACGTATCGTTACGAAACTCAGTATGGGTCATCAGTACAAAGCCCTAAAGGTACTCAAAAGATTATGAGACAGCGCCACCTTTTGGTCAAAAGTTATAATGAAATTTCCAAAAATGCTAATAACTTTTGAATAAATTTGCCTATAGTAATGACACTGATCTCAATAGATTCCTTGGGTTATGCTGAAAACATAGATACCAATTTTGCCATAGTCAGCCAAACTTCCTGTCCGCCATCTTTATTTTCTTTTAAAACCTACTTTTTCAAACTCCTCCTAGACCGAACGTCCGATTTTCACCAAAATCGGATCGTGTCATCTCCAGACCATGCCGAGTAAAAGTTATGGATTTCGTGTCGATAGACGAAACCGTTTTCGTATACCGCAGTGGCAAAGTTGAGGCATGATGCCAAAATGACTATTCAGGCTTTATATCTGCAATGCCTTGACATATTGACACCAAACTTTGTATGTGTCATTGTCACTTCACTCTGACCACATCACATCAGTTTCGTAACTGCGCCACCTATTGGTCGAAAGTGATAATCATATTTTTAGTTATTGTATGTGATTTTTCAACCATTTTGCCCAAATTCATCTTCAAATGTCTTTAATTGCTCCTTGCTGCAGTGGGTCTCACACTCCCAGCCACTTTGGCATGTCTTGTCGTCTTGCTTGCGCTTGGCCCCGGTGATTGCTGCTTGCAGCTATATTTCTTATTCTTTTTTTTCTTCCGACTGGGCGTCTATGGCAGCCTATAGAACCGTTTGCGGGAAACTTATACAAATTGGCACAGTGATAGAGGACAGCCTGACCTATCACCATAGCAAATTTGGAGTCTCCAACTCATTCCCTCTAGCGCCACCAGCTGTCCAAAGTTTCACTCATGTTTATGCTAATAACTTTTGAACCACAAGGGCTAGAAACAAAATTCTTTTTTCATCTGATTCCTGAGCTCATGACGATTCGACTGCACCCTATGACGTCATTTTCCGTCATAATAGTTTTCCCGCCATTTTGAATTTTCCGAAAAACCTACTTTTTCGAACTCCTCCTAGGCCGTTGCTCCGAATTTCACGAAAAATGAACCAGATCATCTCCAGACCTTGACGACCAAAAGTTATGGAATTCAAGTTGATTCGAATTACCGTTCTTGAATACCGCGCAAATAAATTTTACGTAGCGCTTGCGAAAACAGACGTAAGGCCGTATCTCCACAACGCTTTATCGGATTCAGACCAAATTTGGTACATGTCATCACAAGCATGACCTGAGGCTACATGCTGCGTTTCGGCGCAGCGCCACCTACTGGTCCGGAGATATGAATAATTTATGTTTTTGCTTATAACTTCTGAACGGTTTGTCCAAAAATGTCTCGTTAGATTCAGGGCGTCGAGCTGAGTTGACTGATATCCAATTTTCCCATATCGGCCATTTTGGCTGTCGGCCATTTTGAATTATGTGCTAAAATGCTGTATTTTATGAACGCATGAACGTATCGTTACGAAACTCAGTATGGGTCATCAGTACAAGGCACTAAAGGTACTCAAAAAATTATGAGACAGCGCCACCTTTTGGTCAAAAGTTATAATGAAATTTCCAAAAATGCTAATAACTTTTGAATAAATTTGCCTATAGTAATGACACTGATCTCAATAGATTCCTTGGGTTATGCTGAAAACATAGATATTTTGCCATAGTCAGCCAAACTTCCTGTCCGCCATCTTTATTTTCTTTTAAAACCTACTTTTTCGAACTCCTCCTAGACCGAACGTCCGATTTTCACCAAAATCGGATCGTGTCATCTCCAGACCGTGCCGAGTAAAAGTTATGGATTTCGTGTCGATAGACGGAACCGTTTTCGTAAACCGCAGTGGCAAAGTTGAGGCATGATGCCAAAATTACTATTCAGGCTTTATATCTGCAATGCCTTGACATATTGACACCAAACTTTGTATGTGTCATTGTCACTTCACTCTGACCACATCACATCAGTTTCGTAACTGCGCCACCTATTGGTCGAAAGTGATAATCATATTTTTAGTTATTGTATGTGATTTTTCAACCATTTTGCCAAAATTCATCTTCAAATGTCTTTAATTGCTCCTTGCTGCAGTTTGTCTCACACTTTCAGCCATGTAGGCATATCTCGTCGTCTGCTTTTGCGCTTGGCCCCGTAATGGCTGCTTGCAGCTATATTTTATTCTTGTGATCAAAGCTGAATTTTCAGCATCATTACATTCCTTCAGAAATCATTCTAATATGATTGGCTGCTCAAGAAACATTTATTATTGTATTCATCATATTATTTATTCTAATATGATGCTCAACATCATATTATACTGATTTCTGAATGATCATGTGACACTGAAGACTGGAGTAATGATGCTAAAAATACAGCTTTGATCACTGGAATAAATTACACTTTAAAAGATACTCGCATAGAAAACAGTCTTTTTAAATTGTAATAATATTTCACAATATTACTTTTCTCTATAAATAAAATAAATACAGCCTTAGTGAGCAGAAGAGACTTATTTTAAAAATCTTACCGATCCCAAACTTTTGAACAGCAGTGTAAGTTACTTAATATTTAAGCTCATGATCTTGATCTTACTTAATTTTTCGCTTACATTATACACACTGTAAACTTATATTTAAAGAAATATATTGCTAAATGAACAACTGAAACACAAGTATGCTTCATTTTCGTCTCATGACCTCATCATACTGTATCAAGTGGCGTCCAATTAGCATCTTGTAAATAAATGCAGCTATTTTTGGGGTAATTTCGGGTGTTTTAACTCAATTTTAATCGATTATAAATAAAGATGCTAAGAATTGTGGCTGTAATTGCTTCCAGTCATGGGAATGGGAAGGTCAAGTCGAGGACGTTGTATTGTGGGATTACAATCCTGCATTTTGAAACTGGTTTGAAAACCATGTTTCATTTGGTGCAGAGGTTTATAATCTTTAAGAAGAATAAATATAGTAAATATATGTTTTGTATTGCACTTGGTCCAGCAGGCAACAGAAGCATGACTCAGTGTTCAACATTAGGTACTGATAAACAGCTTGAGCGCAGCCACAGAGATGCTATCGTCCTCCTAGCTTCTGCAGGCTAACGGTCCCAGCGCGCGGGTCAGAAGGCCTTTTGTTTGACACCAGACGCATCGAGATCTCAGTGCGAGCCATAAATAGCAGAAAAACACAGCAGTTCATTTGAAAATCAGTTTGGACGGGTAAGTGCTGTTACCTGTCAAGTCTGTGACGACACTACTACACTATATGATGGCCTGCAGATGTTATTACAACAGCTGTGGTGTTTAACCTCCTCCTTCCTCGGGTCATTTTGAGCAGAAACTTTTTTTTTATTTTTTTATTGAGTGTTCAATGTGCATTCAAGTCATGAGCCTTCTCGTGCTATGGTAATTATGGTAAATACCAAAAACCGACGTGGAAAATGCACATGAACACCCCCTCATGTGGTATTTTCCACTGGGCAGCTCAAGTAGAATATTTTTGATGCACGAGTTGCTGAGATGAGATAACCTTTGACCTTTTCAAAATGGCGGAGAACAACGCAAGAGTCGTGAATAAGCATTGTACACAACTAAACGTTTTTTTGCTACTGTTAGCGGATTGTTTTTGTAGCCTGTACAATGTTGTGTCATTAACAATTGTTATATAATGCGTTAACACTCAGCGTCAGTTTTAAAAATACCATTATATACAGACAAATATACAGCGGTTTGAGTTTTAATAAATCATCTTCTTGCTGTAGCAGATGACTTAAGCAATCTAAAATAGTTTTAGCCGAATAACAGGTCTGGATCTGTGAATCCATCTTTTCCCTACATTACGACAACAAAAGCACTTGAACACAACACACTGGTAAATACCAGTTCACAAGTGGAAAATATAATCTTTTGTGGACTCGGAGTACTTTCTCTTAATTAATTACACAAAAATACAATGAGGTTCTTAAACGTAGTTCTAGAAAATGAATAACAAAGATTTGCATAAGGTGTGCTTTGATTTATGTTTTTAGTTAATTTATGAAGCCACTGCAAACTTTATTGTTGTATATTACATTGTTATTTTATCATGCTATCATATTCTGTGCAGGCAATTAGCTTACTGTGCTGTAAATAGAAAAGCCTGACAAGCTAAATACCTTGTATTGTGGTATAGAGAGCTCTTATTTCTGGGTTTCTTGACTTGTTTGCTGTACACCTCGTCACACTAATCACTCATCACTCTGGCGAACCCATGATGGACGACCCTAAGTTTATTTATACTGCATCCCCACCTCTGCATTATATATTTATACAAACATAGCCTACGTGCTACCTTGTTTTATTTTAAAGTTTGGCTCTTCATCCCGGCGAACCGCTTTAATCCACTTCGTCCTTAGACTCAGTTGTCGGGAATCCATGGAAACTTAAATAAGGTTGGCGTTGTTTGTTTGATTGACAAAGTGGAACAGAGCAGTGACCTCTAGCCTTCGTTTCAGCCATTGTTAAACTGCGCCGGAAGTGGACATGCACAAAGTTGAAAAATCCCGCCCATGAAACCCGGAAGCGTGATAATCCCCTATGGAGACGGTTGGATTGTCCGCGGTGTGGGCGTGGTCTTCAGATTATGACGCGGTATAGAGAGCCTAAGTCCCTCCCCTTCCGGTGGACCACCATGGGACCTTATTTCTGAAAAATATTGTATGGTAGTCAATGGCGAGAGACAACAAATATTTTGATCTCGTTTGAATTGTGCCCTGAATTACACATATGATGTTTATCAATATAAAAGATACATTTTAAAGTCAAGAAAGTCGCAGTTTGATGTAAAACTGTTGAGGTAGAAGACTGTGAAAATACGTCATTACAAAGACTACAAACCCAAAAGGTGCACATGTGACGTCATACCTTTTCTCTCAATGAATAAAGCTAACTTTACTGACGCTAACTTTACTGACGCTAACTTTACTGACGCTAACTTTACTGACGCTAACTTTACTGACGCTAACTTTACTGAAGATAACTTTACTGACGCTAACTTTACTGACGCTAACTTTACTGACGCTAACTTTACTGACGCTAACTTTACTGACGCTAACTTTACTGACGCTAACTTTACTGACGCTAACTTTACTGACGCTAACGCTAACTTTACTGACGCTAACTTTACTGACGCTAACTTTACTGACGCTAACTTTACTGAAGCTAACTTTACTGACGCTAACTTTACTGACGCTAACTTTACTGACGCTAACTTTACTGAAGATAACTTTACTGACGCTAACTTTACTGACGCTAACTTTACTGACGCTAACTTTACTGACGCTAACTTTACTGACGCTAACTTTACTGACGCTAACTTTACTGAAGCTAACTTTACTGACGCTAACTTTACTGACGCTAACTTTACTGACGCTAACTTTACTGAAGCTAACTCTACTGAAGATAACTTTACTGAAGATAACTTTACTGAAGCTGACTTTACTGAAGCTACTTTACTGAAGCTAACTTTACTGAAGCTAACTCTACTGAAGCTAACTTTACTGAAGCTACTTTACTGAAGCTAACTCTACTGAAGCTAACTCTACTGAAGATAACTTTACTGAAGCTAACTTTACTGAAGCTACTTTACTGAAGCTACTTTACTGAAGCTAACTCTACTGAAGCTAACTCTACTGAAGCTAACTTTACTGAAGCTAACGTCTGTCATGTTTCTATAGTCTTACGTTATAATCGTAACGTTACGCCGTGATGCCGGAGTGTGTTGTACCAGACTGCACACACACGAGCAACGGTGACGTATAGTGCGAGACGAGAGATGTAGTTCATTGAGCGATTTCCACATTGAACTAAATGTTACTCTTCTGTTTTATGACAAACTGCAACTTTCTTGACTTTCATAATTATCTTTTAAATTGACAAACATCATATGTGTAATTCAGGGCACAGTTCGGACGGAATAAAAAGATAAGTTGTCTCTCTCCATTGACTACCATGCATATTTTTTCCGAAATAAGGTTCAATGAGCCAGAAGCGGAGGGGCGGGACTTAGGCTCTCTATTCCGCCATGTTTCTCAGTGACACGCCCACAACTCGTAAAGATCGGGGCTTAGAGAAAATCCCGCGCTTCCCACTGGTGTTTACGACATTGTGGTGGCGTTCAACTCGTGAATACGATCTATACGTGATGACTTGAACGCACCACAAGACTCTAGGACATTTGTCCGTAATTGAACCACGAATACACACACACAATTTTTAATTGGATTTGAGGAGTTTTGTGGTTGACATTTTAAAAAGTAACAAATCCTTAATTTCCTTGCGGGTTAATTTGACTCCCTTAGGAATGAATGCAGTGCGAGGAATGCTTCAGTGCACATAGAAAAACCTAAAAATGCTAAAACTTTACCAAAAACTTATTTTATAATCTACATGTGTATCTGTATGCATACTGAATAACCGACTTTAGGACCCAGCAGAACAGTTCATTTGCTCCATATATATAGAGCTATAAGGCCATCTAGAGGCAAGTCATGAAATATCATGTTAAATAAAATAAAAATTTCCCGCGAGAGGTCGGCAGAGACACCCAATGTAAGATATTTTGAGCTGAATTAAAAGGGTTATGCATAAATTTGTGAGTTATTTTGAATATAAGTTGAAAGAATGTGAGGAATGTGCTTGCATTACTACGCTCTAAAAAATGCTGGGTTGTTTTAACCCAATTTTGGGTCAAATATGGACAAACCCAAACGTTGGATCAAAAATGTAATTTAACAATTTAACCCAATGGCTGGGTTTGTCCATATTTGACCCAAAATTGGGTTAAAAAACCCCCAGCATTTTTTAGAGTTTATGTATTTATTATTTATTGATCAAAACTAGTGATTTAAAGGTAAAAAATAACCCAGAAAAAATATTATAATATAATATGAAATAAAATAAGTTCTGGACAAAAAAAAAAAAGTATAGTTTTAGGGCTTCAGGTCATTTTGACCCGCGAGGGAAAGATGAGGGTTAAACTCAGACATTTACACCGTACGCATCCGCACCGGGATTTACAAGCTGATTGTAATACGTGATTCTCATCTTTGTCTTGTGGTCAGGTGGTCATTTCTATACTTCTGATAGTTACCAAGACAACCGACGGGCGGAGGAGAAGGCATCCATGCGTTTTGCAGGTTAGGTGTGAAGGGACATTGCGGGGAAAGGGTCGAGCATGATGTCATCGCCAGCTATTAATAACTCAGGAATTCCACTTCTAGTGTGATAAACAAGGTGACGTGACAGCATTTATCATCGCTGCATGCATAACCTTGAGAGGCGTACAGAATATCAACGATTTCTTTATCTAGGCCATGTTTTTATTATATAAATAATTGCTTTACATGCACACTCGCTTTTAAGTGAAAACAAACACAGCAGGTTTTAGAAGCCAGAGGACGTTCTAGAGGAGAGGAAAGCGAAGGAGGAGGAGGAGGGGGATAAAAAAGAGGAGAGTTTTCCAGGTTGAAGAACTCCAGTCCCTTGTAACTCACGTCTCGGGTATCAGCCGGAGGGGGATTGAGCATCGGCACAGAAT
This sequence comes from Phoxinus phoxinus, assembly GCF_949152265.1. Classification (NCBI taxonomy): domain Eukaryota; kingdom Metazoa; phylum Chordata; class Actinopteri; order Cypriniformes; family Leuciscidae; genus Phoxinus; species Phoxinus phoxinus. Next base: position 28,252,279 of record NC_136895.1, on the reverse strand, counting down.
ACAGAAGCCGTGTCAGAACGGCACATCGAAACAGCCGTGAGAAGAATAGCAAACGAGACCAGCGTGTCATCACACATTTTCTGACTTTTTATATTGTCTCGCACTCGACAGGCCTGTGAACATCACCGCTATTGGTTTCAAGCTCAGGACCACCTCAGGGAGAACTAGGATCACCTTTTTATACCGATACCACACTAAAAAAAATGTTTTCTATATACTGTATGTATATATGTGTGTGTGTGTGTATAAATATGTACTTATGTCTATTTATACAATAATAATAATGTCTATTTATACACATATTTTATGTATTTGCGTGCATGTCTATATACATATGCAGTATATAGACACATTCATACATATATAGACACGTGTCTATATACATCTATATATGTATGTCTAATATATATATATATATATATATATATAGACACGTGTCTATATACATCTATATATGTATGTCTAATATATATATATATATACACACACACACGTATATGCATGTGTTTATATACAGTCAATAAACAGTCTATATATACACAGTATATATACACACATATATAATATATTCTGTGTAAGTCTATGTGTATATATATATATACACACACACACACACACACACGTATATATACAGTATATACACACACAATATGTATATGTATATATATATATATATATATATATATATGCATGCATGTTTACATATGACATAACTAGACGTGTATATTTAAGCATAAAGACACACAGACATATACACATACAATTATATGTGTCTATATACATATATAGACCCATCTGTTCAGAATGTTTTCTGGACTTTATTAATAACTATTCCTGGTCTTATTGTGAACGATTCATCAGTGCATGTTCTTCCAACAGAGAGAAAAAAAGTCTTTGTAATCTTTCATCTAAAATGTAATTATGCTTCTTCTGAAACGACTGTCCTTTTTGGCTTACATCACTAACGCACTCATCCAACCCCCTGTCATACAGAGCAGATCCATTCTGGTATAACACACCCACTTTACACTATCCAATCAATAATCATAATAATAATAAAAAAAATCTCCTCCCCTCCCAGGATATTATTTCTCCATGAAATACGTCACAATGGGTTGGATTATGTTAATGCTAAAGTCTGCAATCTTGTTGCTCAGTCCATGTGAGAGGAATGAAAAAGTTCAGATTTGGTTTTCTAGAGAGAGAGAGAAAAAACTAGCGTGCCTGAAAATGATTAACGTTGTGTAATCCAGGGCAAACTTGCTAATACTACTTGCACTCTTTTGCTAGATTGTTCTGCAGTGCTCTTCATTAAAGAAACACAACGCATAAGCTACCTCTTAAGAATGACATTTATATAATATATATATACACACACACACATACTGTATTTATATACATAATTTCTAGAAAACAATGTACATGAACAGAACTTGTTTGTGACTAACACAAATAACCTTTAAAATCATGTTGTAAATGTGAAAGACAAGTCTTGTAATGCTCAGGTAACATCTGCCAAATGAAAAACAAGGTACGTTGTCCTTAATCTGTTTAAATTGGCCAAAAACGCCACGAGTAAGACGCACTCAAGACTGAACCCTGAGAGGTTTGAGGAGAATCAGGAGGTATGGCTTTCACCGCTGCCAAAGTCTGAGGAGTTGCTCGGAAACTGCACTTTTTTTCCCCTTGGAATATGAGATACTTTATTCGCGAGTTTGAGCTTTACTTTAAAAAAAAAAAAAAAAAATCTAGTAGGAAGACGACACATTCAAACAGCCCTCTGTTATTGATTTACAAAGGGGGAAAAAAACAAGTGCATAGATAGAGATAAAATGTTTTTGAGGCCAAGAACACACATTAAACTGTTCAATAAGAGCTTTTAAGCATCCCAAAATCCCAAATAACTCAAACTTTGTGATTCTTTCAGCATAGGATATTTAGTAAAAAACCACAAGATTGGAATATTCTAGGTTATAATCAAGTACACGAAACATAAAAACGTGGGCACTTACAATGCCGGTCTATGGGACAAGTACACAGTTGCCTCATAGACTTCAAAGTGCACTTCTCCATGCACATTTTTCCGTAGCTTTTACAGTTTTGTTGTGGAAACCACAAGGGATGTCGAAAGAGCTTAACTTGTATATAATACCCAAAGTATTCCTTTGATCTCGGTCAAAACTGCTTTGAGCTGATTGACGGCAGGGACATTAAGGCTTTAAATTGTTGATTTGAGTGTTCATATAAATTAAAAACAATCAAAAAGGTGACATTTAAAGGAAAATAACGGCTCAGGCATGTATTTATACATATAAAACCTTCATTAAAACAGCAAATAAACATGCCGAAAGGTAATACAGTGAGATCCCAACACAATTCTTCGTTCCTCGGTAAGAAACTGCATCATGGTAAAGGCCTCCCGTCAGCAGGGGGCGGTATGGAGTGAAAATAAACACAAGACGAACGTAAACACGCATATATGACCATGTTTGGAAATCACAGGAGTGATCGTTTACAAACAGCCCAGTATAAACCACAAGATGACATCAGACATGTCCAAAAACAAAACAGACCTTTTGGGTTTTAGCGTGTCTATTTATGGGAAGCGAGAGGGTGACGCTTCAGGCTCATTTCCTAAAACTAGAGATGAACCGTTTGATACGCTTCCCCCCCAAGTGCGTTTTGTGTTCTTGATTTTCTCTGATGGTGAATCTGAGTCCTCAGACAAACAGGAGCAAGATTTGCGTTGAGTTTGCTCTGTAAACTCCTTGTGTCTAAAAAAGAAGAAGAAAGACTGTGACGTTTCACTCGAAGGACAAACGTACGCGTTCTACATTCATTTAGCGTCCGATTCACGAATACGATCTTAAGCTCCATTTGAAGAAACCGATAATTTCGCCATCAAAGATTTCCGTCGTCCAGCATCTTGTTGACTCCTTCACAGATCTTCTGCAAGTGGCCGCGATACACTTCCGAAGGGCCGTACAACGTCGCGAGAAAGTCGCAGTCGGAGAAGTGATTGAAGACGTGGTTGATCCGCCCGTGAGATTTGGCCGTCAGGTGCCGGTTAACGGCCTGGTGGAGAAGCTCGCGGCAGTCGTTGAGTAAGTTGCTCATGACGCGCCGGTCGAAGGTGAAGTCGATCTGGTAGAAGCTAACGGCCGTCATCGCGAGCGTGTGCACTTTCTTCCGGAAGCGCTCCACCAGCGCGAGCTCCTCGTTGTTGAACTGGCCGTTGCGGTAGAGGACGCCCAGCTTGACCACCATCTTAATGAGGTTCTTGATGATCTTCTGGGCCTCCTTGCGGTTTCGCGTGTACTCTTTGGTCACCCGGTACAGCTCGTCCAGTACCTCGCTGCTGGTGTCGTCTATGAAGAGGTTGGCCATCGTTTTGGTCGCCATCTTGCTCATGAGCTTCTTCTGGGCCTGGAGGGCGAGGTTCTTCGTGCTAAACGAGTCCATGATGTCTACGGATGAGACGCAAACAGAGTCAAAGTTTATTTATGACCCTAGACCACAAAATGTCACATGGGACAACTTTTTTAAAATTGTGAAGCTGAATAAATAAGCTTTCCATTGATGTGTGGTTTGTTAGGATATGACAATATTTGGTCGAGATATGACTAAGAAAATCTTAAATCTGAGGGAGCAAAAAAATGTAAACATTGAGAAAATCTCCTTTAAAGTTGTGCATTTATGTTCACGTTTGTGCTGCATTCACTCACAAAAATACATGTTTTATATATTTACGGTAGGAAATTTACCAAATATCTTCATGGAACATGATCTTTACTTAATATCCTAATGATTTTTGGCATAAAATAAAAATGGATAATTTTGACAATACAATGTATTGTTGGCTATTGCCACAGATATACCCGTGCGGCTCCAGACTGGGTCACATTTATATAGCACAATTTATACACAAAACATTATAAAGCAAGAACACGTCACAGACATGGAGAAGAGACATGTAGAAATTAAAAATACATAACTAAAAACATGGCACAAATTGCTGAATATTAAAAGCAAGTGAGTAAAAGTTACTTTTCAGCCGTGACTTGAAAATTGGGAAGTCAGTGGCAGATCGACCTTGAAATGGCAAATTATTACTTGAAATGTCACGATGATCTCTTTGTTTTAGTCTAAACCGTGGGATATATAAAAGTTTCCGTGTCCCTGATCTAAGACCTCTGGAAGGATATTTATTGCACTATAAGCGATTGCATTGCGCTGAAAGTATTGCACAGAGAGAGGCATTCAAAAGGAGATTTCCAAACAAGAAAAACTTAAATCAGAGCTGCGGTTTAGCATTCCTCCAAACAACAGTCATGCATCCACACCGGGATCCTGAGAGATGTTTATCTGGAGCGTCTCGGCTGGAACGACTCCCGCGTCCAAGTCAAAACATGCTCAACGTTGAAATCAAATAACACGATTTAATAGGAGGAACACACACCATTCTTGAATGGGAAACGTTAAACATTCATGCGACATGAAGGTTTCGCTTCGGGACATCGAGGAAACAAATCTTCCCAACGTTTCTCATCAAAAAGGCGAGATATACACAACCAGGCAAAAGTTTGGGATCGGTACGATTTTTTATGTTTTTAAAAGAAGTCTCTTATGCTCACCTGCATTTATTTGATTAATACACACACAAACAGTAATATTGTGAAATATTATTACAATGTAAAATAATATTTTTATGTGAATATATTGTAACATGTAATTTATTCCTGTGATCAAAGCTGTATTTTCAGCATCATTACTGTCTTCAGTGTCCCATGATCCTTCAGAAATCAGTATAATATGATGATTTGATGCTCAAGAAACATTTATGATTATCAATGTTGAAAACAGTTATTCACATTTTTATTTCAGGATTCTTTGATGAATAGAAAGGTCAAAACAACATTTATCTAAAAATCGAAAGCTTTTGTAACATTATACACTGAATTAAACTGATCAAGACTTACAGTAAAGACATTTATAATGTTACAAAAGATTATATTTCAAATAAATGCTGTTTTTTTTAACTTTCTATTCAACAAAGAATCATTAAAAAAAAAAAAAACATACACAACCGTTTTCAACATTGATAATAATGAATGTTTTTTGAGCATTAAATCATCATATTATACTGATTTCTGAAGGATCGTGTGACACTGAAGACTGGGGTAATGATGTTGAAAATACAGCTTTGATCACATGAATAAATCACATTATAAAATATATTAAAATAGAAAACAGTTATTTTAAATGGTCATAATATTTAACAATATTAGTTAATTTTTTTGTATTTTTAATCAAATAAATGCACCCTTGGTGCGCAGAAGAGACTTTTAAAAATATTAAAAAATCATACCGATACATGACTTTTGACTGGTAGTGTATACGAAACGTTAAACATTCATGAAGGTTTTGCTTCGGGATATTGAGGAAAACAAATCTTCCCAACTTTTCTCATCAAAAAGGCGAGACATAAAGGTCTCTTTGTGCACGTTTCCTGCAAACAAATATGAATGTGCTGGTCATTCACAAATTTTTTCTGCAACTAAACAATCCGAATACGGCATCCGTGCATTTCCGTTCTCACACGCCGAACGCTACACTTTAGAGGCTTTAACAAAACAATGGACTTCCTAAGTTTTGCACAGGCCTGACAGGACAATTTCCCCTTCTTAAAATGACCGTTCCCTGGGGACGTGTTGCACACAACAGAACGCCCTCAACTCTGAGTCAATGCGATTGATTGTTTCTAATTAAAACTCAAATGCCTGGGTTTCACAGACGAGGCTTTAAGGAGTAGTTCACTTCAGAATTAAAATTTCCTGATAATTTAATAATAACTAATTACTAATAATTACTGATAATTTCCCCCACACGTCATCCAAGATGTTCATATCTTTCTTTCTTCAGTCATAAAGAAATTAAGGTTTTTGAGGAGAACACTCCAGGATGTTTCTCCATATAGTGACTTCTATGGTCCAACTTCGAAGGTCCAGATGTGAGTTTCAGTGCAGCTTCAAAGTCTCGTCACGATCCCAGCCGAGGAATAAGAGTCTCATCTAGACAAACCATCCGCCATTTTATATATATATATATATATATATATATATATATATATTTAAAAAAATTAATTACAATTTTGATTCTTTTTAACCACAAATGCTCATCTTGCATGTCCACGTAATCAGATTGAAAGGTCAAGCGTGATGTAGGCGAAAGTACCAACCTAGTGAAGTACGAATTTTTTTATTATATATATTTATTACATGGCTTGGTTTAATTCTAATGTAGAATGTGGTCTGTTATTTCTTGATAACAGACCGTTGCTAAGTATAACCGACCGTTGCCATGAAAAACAGAGCGTTGCCATGGACGCAGCATTCTAACCGTAGAGACGGAAAGGACTATTTTCTTTAGCGGAAGCCATATAAATAGTTTTTAAATCAATAAATTCCTTTTTAAATCAATATTTTGTGTCAAATTATTGATTTATTTGGTAGGTAGCCATGTAATAAGCGGGATAATGTATCCTGCGGTTGTTATAGCGAATACATTATCCCTTACATATATATATATATATATATATATACATAAAAACAACAATGTCTGACGATTTTGAAGTTGGAGGTGAAAATGAGATGTTGTTTTCGTCCTACATTTTCCATCTACGTCCGGTTACCGCCTGACATTTCCAACGTATGTGTATATATATATATATCACATTTCGTGAAATCCCAGAAACTCACATTTCGTGAAATCCCAGAAACTCACATTTCGTGAAATCCCAGAAACTCACATTTCGTGAAATCCCAGAAACTCACATTTCGTGAAATCCCAGAAACTCACATTTCGTGAAATCCCAGAAACTCACATTTCGTGAAATCCCAGAAACTCACATTTCGTGAAATCCCAGAAACTCACATTTCGTGAAATCCCAGAAACTCACATTTCGTGAAATCCCAGAAACTCACATTTCGTGAAATCCCAGAAACTCACATTTCGTGAAATCCCAGAAACTCACATTTCGTGAAATCCCAGAAACTCACATTTCGTGAAATCCCAGAAACTCACATTTCGTGAAATCCCAGAAACTCACATTTCGTGAAAAACTCACATTTCGTGAAATCCCAGAAACTCACATTTCGTGAAAAACTCACATTTCGTGAAATCCCAGAAACTCACATTTCGTGAAATCCCAGATTTGGACCCCATTGAAGTCACTATATGGAGAAACATCCTGGAACGCTTTCCTCAAAAACCTTTATTTCTTTATGACTGAAGAAAGACAGACATGAACATCTTGGATGACGAGGGGGAGAGTAAATTATCAGGAAATTTTAATTCTGAAGTGAACTATAAGCCTCGTCCAAGACTAAAATGCACTTTTAATTGAAAGCAACTTGTAATGGCATATCTTAAAATATGTCATTGCTTTTTCTAAGGCACATTTTAAAAAGTTACCTGAATGTCCTAATTAAACTAAGGCCTAATCCTGGCTCAATCCAAGCCCTGTCTGTGAAACCAGGCCACAGTCATTAGGAAGTGATACCGCGAGTGGCCCGAGACCGATGGCTTCCTCAGAACATTGTCTTTTTTTCACACACGCCATTTGCATTTCTTTGAAAAGGCACGTTTGATGTGACTCGATTCGCTGGGAAAATCTGGTATCCCTGGTTAGCGGGACTTCTAACGCTTGATGTTTTGAGAGGATCACACATCGGTTTCTAAGCCTCGTATTAATATCCGTCAAGATCAAAGGTAAATCGTTTGAGAAAGAGACAAGGTGAGATCGTGATAATCCCCGCCAGACAATTATGAAACCATTTTGCATGTTTACAACCAAATCTAGATGCATTTGGGCACCATTAACTCTCATTCTTCAACACCCTGACAGCTAATAAACAACATACAGCCACATTGATATAGACTTAAAACTAGGGATGCACAATATATGATTGAAATCACTTTTTAAAAAAAAAGAGGAAAATACAGTTCAGTGCAACATGTGCAGCACAAGTCAATAATATTGGCTACATAGATAATGAGAACATTATAATTGTGTGCTTGGGTCATTGCTTTTAATGGTGAGACTTTTGTTTTTGTATTCAGGCTCTCAAAATTTATATAAAAATTTGGAGTTGGATTTATCGGCTTTCAAATATAAACAATTATCGGTATCGGCGCATCCTTATTTAAGGCGAGACACTACAGGTGAATAGGGTAACATTTTAAAATAATAGATATCACCATGAAACTTCCTCAGTTGATTACTTACACAAGTTCATAAAAAAAATGTATTACAAGTTTTTGAAATTTGTATGTTTAATTATGCAAATTAGGCATTATCTCATTAAATATGCACAATTTTGCATATATTTTCGGTAGATAGATCTGAGCATTTGATAAAGCCAGGTGCAAAATTATTTTTTCATTTTGATTACACAAGATAAAAAAAGATTTTCAGAGGGATTTCAGGATATATGCTTTCATTACCTAGGAAATCAAAATATACTGTCCATAGCCTTAAAAAATAAATTTTCGCCATATTTTTTTGATTAAAATGTCACATAAATCAGGCCAGGAATGATTTATAAACAAATCCCTCTGAATATATCTTCAGAATACTGCTAAGTGTATAACTGGAGAGTTTGGTGTACATCGGCTGAGATGTTTATACTGGAGAATGACAAAAAACTCATTTTGAGAAAAAGGCATTTCAAGATTTGTAGATTGATTCAAGATTGATCATACTTTTTTTAGTGAAAACAACTATTTACTGACACAATATCTTATCAAATCATTAGCAACAACAATACAAACCACCTAAATGACATCAAAACTTATAAACACAGCATTTATGGCCTTCAACTGAGCAGAAAAACAGTCAAAAACACACATCTAAATGTCAGAGCGCGTCACGTGATGCATCTGAACCAATCACGGTGTCAGAAATTGACATCAGCCAATGAGATTTCGCTTTTACAGTTAAATGTCCATTGTACTTTCACGATTGGTTGCTGATAAAAAGGAAATGACCGTATTTGGATCTGACAACAATGTACAGAGATGTAAATGTAAAGAGAGCTTCCCAACGGTGTGTGTGAGATGATAGGGAGCGCCAACTTTTGTTGAATTTATGAGAAATCTACAGACTCAAATAGACACAGTGTAGTAAAATAAAGACCTAAATGTGTATTTTGGACTTTTTTTTCACCACAAGTCTGAAAGAAGACATGTTATTGAAGACAAATAGCCTAAAATCTCAAAATTGACCAGTGAAAAAAAAACACAATGTTTTTGCCTGCCGTGTCTCGCCTTAAAACTATCATGTAAGGTCAATAAAATGTGTCCAAGCAAGGTATATGCTGGTTCTGAAACGTAATGAATACTTGAAGCATTAGCAGAGAACCAGATTTAGTTGCATTTGAGTCCTAATAACTGCTGTCAAAATACTCCCACAAAACAGATGACACTAAAACCATTCACAAGAAATCTGGTGTTGGAAGAAAAAGGGCTTAAATCTACAAGCATACCTCGAGAAGATTAAAGTATTCTGCGTTCTTTTGTTTCGCACCAGCAGAACAAAATAGCTGAACATTGGCCAAACAACAATGGGCAGTTCACCAGCTTCCCAGCATTATCATTAGTGGCGAGTTTTACAAGGGTGGAAACAAAACAAAACACAAGAAGCTCATGTACAAATTGAGACTAGCGTGAACCGACCACAGATATCCCAGCAACGCTCGTGGTGTGTGATTCACGACCGGACAAAGAGACTGTAACTAGAGACCGAGGTTTTGAGTAGCTCAGCATCAACCAGAGCCAACACTCACCTTCCTGAAGATATAAGGTTGCGTTCTCCATGATTGGGGAGTGGGAAAGCAAGAGACTGTGGAGGACGTTGGAGAACATCGGAGATCACTGAGCCATGCCTGTGTGTGTGTGTGTGTGTGTGTGTGTGTGTGAACTGATTGTGTCAGGTATGTAAGTGATTTCACCTGTAGGCTTGGCTGTTATCTTCCACCCTGCTGGGAGATGCTGGAACTACACCTAATGGATTGCTGTCTCCAAGTATACTGTTGCGTCTCAATTCTCCTACTTATGTATGTAGTATAAGTAGGAGAATTGAGACGCAACAGTATACTTGGATAAAGTGTACTCTCAAAGTGTGTGTGTACTCTCAAAGTGTGTGTGTACTCTCAAAGTGTGCTTTTTGTGAAGAACGTCAGTGACATACAATTGCATCTTTAACGGTTGCTCTCTCTAATCCTGTCATGTAAACTGACCTGTCAATCATCTTGTCGTAGTTAAAATCCTCCACATTTCAATTAATTTCCAACCGAATCGGAGAGAAATGCAGCTGATCTTTCATGCGGAGACTCTCCTTATATTAACAAATAATCATGCATTTAAAAGTTAATGGCCAAACGGATCTTTCTAAAAGTTAAGCTAAATCAGTTTTAAATTAAGCTAAATCAGTTTTACGCGTACAGACGACACCATTGTCAAAACAATCCCAATTCACACGGATCCGCGAAGCCGAGTAAAAACGCTGTATTCTGCTGCCGGTTCATCAGATGGCGATGAAACACTAAAGACTGAACACGTAATACGCATGTGCATGACGTCATCGTCTTCAGAGATTTGCGTTTTTGTTGTTTACACAAATATTTACGTTTTTAGTTGAAAACGGTGTCGTGTAAACAGCCCCGAAACCTCTCACTGTCGTTCACCATGTTTGTGGTTTTTTAACACTTTTAACTCGTGTTTTTTAGTTCTGAACCGAATCCTCCTCCAAAGCACAATGAGTTGTGGCCAATATTATCTGTTAAGGTCCTTGCACACCGAGTCCGAAATTGTAGGAAACTGAGGCAGAAAATCAAACCCGATCCAACATTTTTTATGACGGACGAAAGTTTCAAAGAAATTTGGATCGGGTTTGATTTTGTAAGCGTGATTGACATAACGTGAGGTCGTATTTATTTTTTAACGTGCGAAGATTTCGAATGCTTTTCTTACTTATATCTTATTACTTACAGCAGTCCAAATATCAAAAAAATCTTAAATCAAGATGCATTTACTAAAGTAGTAAAATGCCATAAGATATTATGTCTTGTTTTCTGGGGAAATAAATCAAAATTAAACGAATTTTTGCTTAAAACAATCAAAATGATCTGCCAATGGGGTAAGAAAAATAATCTTAATTCAAACAGAAATTATTTTTCTTGCCCCATTGGCAGATCATTTTGATTGTTTTAAGCAAAAACTCGCTTAATTTTTATTTATTTCCCCAGAAAACAAGACATAATATCTTATGGCATTTTACTACTTTAGTAAATGCTTCTTGATTTAAGAATTTTTAGATATTTGGACTGGAAACAAGACAAAAATACTAAGTGAAAAGCTTTTTTTTTTGCAGTGTATAGGGAGCACGGATCCACACTTCAAACATCGACTGAAAATAGCACTTTTGACATACTACACTATGCTTCGGGACACACTAATTTTAATCTCACAGATTGTTAAGGATGGATAGTATGGGTACTAGACCTTCTTGACGCCCAACGACCCTCCTTAAGGAAAGGAGAAACAAGCTTCCTGCAGCTGGAAAGGCCAACAAAAGGGCCAGTGTCCAAAACTCAAACTAGCTCTGTTTCCAGGTACGGACTGAAGCAACACAACCACAGCGAGCAACAGCAGCTCGTCCTTCATGTGGATGCACTGTGTTCACTCTCATCGATCGTCTGCTGTGCAGGGTTCATGGGCTATCGTCAAAATTATACGAAAAATGCATTAATTTTTTTCTGGCCACACAGATCTAGAGAAGCCTGCGGAGCCAATGAATTATTCAGCCGTTCCACAAAATAGTCCCACACTTTAATAATGCATGAACCAATTTAGGAATAAGGGTTTGGGGCGACTAAGTGTGTTTTTGTGCAAAGGTTATCAAAGCCTGGGATGTTCATTATGAGAACGAGTCTCTCCGACAGAATTAGAGATAATTAGTTATGAGATGTATGAATTTTTATCAAATATGGAGTAAATTTGAGGCAATTTTGTATACATCTCATTAAACGTTTTAATCAACTCAAACCAGTTACCAAATCTCAAACCAAATAAAAGGGTGATTGTGACTTTATTTCTTGGATTTACAACTTTGTTTCTCATAATTGCCATCTTTTACTTCAAAATTACTCTCATATTTGTTACTCTGAGGTTATAGGATTGGACTGTACTGTTGACAAGCCCATATCGGTCAACCACTTGTAAAGTTACAACGCCTAAGATGGATGAGGGTTTTTCCTACACTTGTAAAATGCCTAGTCAGCATCAATGTGCCTTCATGGACTTCACTAAAACTGCATGTTCATTATATCCAACTACCTGACTCTATATTCAACAGTATATGTCTACAAAGTCTTGAAGGTAAAGGCTTTAGATATTTGTTCAAGACATATATATATAATAAATGCCAGTTAACATGCGCCTTAAAGGATTAGTTCACTTTAAAAAAAACTTTTGCTGATAATTTACTCACCCCGATGTCATCCAAGATGTCCATGTCTTTCTTTCTTCAGTCGAAAAGAAATTAAGGTTTTTGATGAACACATTTCTCCATATAATGGACGTCAATGGGTCCCAAACGGTTCAAGGTCCAGATGACAGTGTCAGCGCCGCTTCAACGGGCTTTAAACGACACCAGACGATGAATAAGGGTCTCATCTAGCGAAACCATCGGTCATTTTAATTTTTTTTTTTTAAATGACGTTTTATAAGCACAAATGCTCGCCTTGCTCTGTTCTGTGATGCTCGTTCGTGACGTCATATAATACGCAATTACGTTGAAAAGGTCACGCTTCTATGAAAAGTCAAATTTCTTTCCTGACGAAAATTTTCTTTTAGGCTTTTTAATATTACAACACCCCGGATACGCACACGAAATAGGCATTTTAAACGATAAACTGACACAAAGACATTTGAATATGTGTATACGGTCCTCCTTCCGCACATTTGTAAACACTGACTCGTCAAGCGTGACCTTTGCAACGTAATTGCGTATCACGTGACGTCACGAACGCGCATCACAAAACAGAGCAAGGCAAGCGTTTGTGCTTATAAAACTTTAACTTTTTTATTTATTTTTGAAATGAGCGATCGTTTCGCTAGATAAGACCCTTATTCATCGTCTGGTGTCGTTTAAAGCCCTTTGAAGCAGCACTGACACTGTCATTTGGACCTTGAACCGTTTGGGGCCCATTGACGTCCATTATATGGAGAAATGAAAACTTTGATGAATGTGTTCATCAAAAACCTTCATTTCTTTTCGACTGAAGAAAGAAAGACATGGACATCTTGGATGACATCGGGGTGAGTAAATTATCAGCAAAAGTTTTTTTTAAAAGTGAACTAATCCTTTAAATGCCAATGTTAGTTAGTTAGTTCACCCAAATATTACAATTTGAAACCCCCCCAAAAAAGTTTTTTTGGTCAAAAAAAGTTTGAGCCAAAGTCACTCTTCCACCGGAAACCAGTGATTATGTTTTATAAAGTTCTTAAATATGGATATTTATCTTACAAAAACACATCTCTTCGCTTCAGAAGGTATTTATTAAGTAATATGGATTACTTTTATGATAGATAGATATGCTTTTTTTGGGCTTCAAATTTCTCAGGTACAATTCACTCCCATTTATAAAGCCTGGGAAGAGCCAGGATATTCATTAACATAACTCCGATTGTGTTGAAAGAAGAATGTCATACACACCCAGATTGGCTTGAGGGTGAGTAAATGATGGGATAATTTTCATTTTTGGGCGAAATGACACTTTTAAACCCATAATAAAAGCTATCTATTGAGTGCTGAACACAACGAAGGTTGAGCCACATCCCAGACAACTGCAAGAATGTCGACGGTTAATGTTTCCTAGGCTACAACCATCCGAAGCCTCCATGCAAGTGAACTTTGCAGTCCAGTAAAAAAGGTCATATCCTCCTGTTTCTATCAATAAGTGACCGGCCTGTTACTCTTTTAGTTTCTATTGTATTGCATCTTAAATATTTATCACTATGCAAATGCAAAACGCCTACATTTCAATGTTTCAGTTGCTGTCAAATGAGCAATTAGGGTTTACATACAAACTATTAATAATTCTCATTTTTGGTTTGTTATTTTACAATGTGATGGTCTATGCATACAATAGAGGTTGTGTTTTTATTCTCAAATGACGTTACGTTGACATTACTGAATAAATAACCATAAAAAATAACCTCAATAAATAACAAAAGCACATGTTCTATGCAAAATTATAGATTTTTTTATAGACACGGAAGGAAAAGTAACATTTTCATGTGTTCATGAATGCACGACATGCAGAATGTGTGTTATTGAAGTTATAAACTCACCTCTCGCCTATTTCAACCGGATACTGGGCGTCTAAAGTGTAACTTTCGTTCTTCAAACCTCCATCTAAACACACTGACAGTCAGCCAATAAACAACCTACACAAGGATACGACTTAAAACTATCTTATAAGGCCGGTAAAAATGTGTCCGACAGGTATGTGTTGGGTCTGAGCCGCTGGTGTGAATAATTGAAGCGTTTTCTTCTCCCTCTTTTCGCGTTTGGTTACCAGAGAGTTTGTAACCTGACTCCACCTTTTCGAAAAGTTTCAAACTTGAGGGTCTCGGGCGCGCGGTGAGTGACGTTCTAACTGACCAATCACGTTCGGGTTTGGCTCCCCGGCGGGCCAATCAGAGGGAAGAGAGGCGCGTGCGTCCAGCCTTCCATATGGTTTCCCGTCATTATCCTGAGAAAAATCCAAGGCTGAAAATTTCCCAGAGGAAATTCTGTTGAACAATGAAGGGGAACTCTCGTAACTAGTGATGTTTCTTCTGTAAACAAAATGGCTGTCGACATTTAATATATAGTTTCTTTGGGTTGTTTACGTGAGGGATACCTGTAATTTCATCGTTAATATACCTGAGAGTTTTATTATTTATATATTTTTGTAGGTGAACTCTACATTAAGGAATGCATAGAAAAAGGTGCGAGTCAGATGTTTACCGGATGTTGCCCTGCTTTTCCGTTTATAAATGGAAAACATTCAAAAACATCCGGTGGCTGTTAATAAACACTAGAAATTCTTAAACCATATGACATCCTCTTCAGTGACTGATAACACACACAACCCTAACACCTGCGACCACCGATGGAAATAATCGAGTACGATAATAATACATAGAGATAATGTTTCTTCTTCATTTAATAATATATATATTTTTTTTTAAATGAATGCATTGTATTTATCAACATTATTTTTTTCATTTAAAAAAAATGTTTTTATTACTATTAAAACTATATATTTTTTATTAGACCTTCCACAGTGTTTTTTATGGAGGAAAAGCAGCGCGCATTATGGGATGTTACACAGGCCGATTGCGCCGCCCAGCGCTACAACATTGTATTGCAGCGTCTGGGTCAAAGTGCAGCAACATGGACAAATTCTTTTTAAAAAAATTCAGCAATTTTCTTCATATACTTTGTAAATACCTTTTTTTTTCAATGTGACCAATTTAATTTATTAATAAATATAAAATTATTCAATAAAAAATATCTAAATTCAAATGTTTTTTTGTTATTTCATATGAAACGTCTCAAAGCCTATCGATAAATAATAAATAAATAAAATAAATAAATAAACCTTTGAATTGAACAGAAAATCAACATTTGTTCACATGATTACTGTCACTTTAAACATGTTCCCCTCTCTCTCTCTCTCTCTCTCTCTCTCTCTCTCTCTCTCTCTCTCTCTCTCTCTCTCTCTCTGTAATCTGTCTAAAGATAACGGACCGCTGCTTGATCTGAGTCATTTTGCCGACTCGGTTCATTCGATTCAATTTGGAAGTTTAACTTTAGGTGATGAAATAACGATTTTGTTAAATTAAACTACTTTATCGCCATCATTGATATATTAGTGTTTCTTATTGTATGTGTATATTTACGCTGTCCAGTTTGATTCTCTGAGATGCTTGCTGATCGTGCTTGTTCCAAATTGTAACGTTTCGAATCGGCCTGCGATTAAACTGTTGTCATGTATTGCGATAATTATTCTATTTTTATGTTTCCAACATATCGAATTGGTTTTCTAACCGGCGAAACGGACGTTTTGCCATGGTTACAGTCAAGTGATTCATAACCGCTTTGCGAATCGACTCCATCGAATTGTTCAAAAGAACCGGCTAACATGAACACACGGACATCATCTGCTTCTTCTTTTTTTCAGTAACCTCAACTTCTTCACAGTGCTCTGCGGATGTCGGTCCTCACAGGAGGCTGTAGATAGATTTTAGGTACATTTGTTTTTGTTTTGTCTTAGTGCGTTTTTTCTCATTGTGCGTCTGCGAATCTATCACATGCTGAACGGTTTTGTGCGCAGGTTCATTTACGGCTTCATTTGGCGATTTTTATTTCTACCTGTTCTCTATATTCGACCCACATATGGACATACTGAAGGATAATTTCAGCTTTAAACCTCTCGACATGAGATGAAACCCAGAGGAGATGTTATACTCACTGAATAACGTAAAGGAGAGGACGCGCTATTTCGGCACATGAAGAATTTTGCATACGGACACACGTCACATGTGCGGAATATTTGAGGTTATGCTTTTTTATTAACCTTTAACTTATAATTTCGGAATTGCGCGAAGAATGCTTAAAATTGCGAGCCTTCTGCTTATATTGATAATAAATGAACTGTGATGGGCAATGCAGGCATGCTGATTCACACACTGTGCAATGGATTTGGCAACCATTAAGAAAGGGAAGTGTTAATGTCAATATTTTACATACAGAGAAGATTTCAGTTTATATTTAAGCAGAATATATAAATAATTTTACGCTCTAATGGCACGTATGCAGTATAGGATATACAATCATATTTTTTTCTCATGTTATTAGGGGTTAATGTTGGAATCTGTTTGTTTGGCGTAATTTGTTAATTGGCATTAGTCGTTTATTAGTCTTCATTTAGAAGACAAGGAAAGACAGACAGGACACTTTGGATGCCGTAATCAGCTTAAGGTTTACAGCAGCTATATCTGGTGGCACTTTTTGCATTGTGCGTCTCCATTGCTTTTTAACCCCTAAGTGGCTTGTTAAATAGCACTTACTACAGTATTTCTAGCGTAATGGACACCAATCACATGGATGCCGGTTCTTCTGGTGACGGCATGGAGATGGAGATCATGCCTGGCTACATTGAGCTCGTCACCAGAGCGTGTTCAGTCATTTTCAGTGCCTTTAGAGAGTGTAAAGACTGCGGACTGGAGCTGTCCAGGAACACCTTGCTGGATCATGCCTACATAACCTGGATGGAGATCTTCATGTTCTTCATGAGCGCGGTCATGTGGACGAAGGTGCGCAAGGGACTGACCGTGTACATCTTTGAGGTAAACATACTTCAGAAGCCACGGTCAATACTAATACAACTGATATTGACAAGGCTGATTATTTATATTGTATAAAATAGGTGTTCATTGTATTTAAACTATTCATATTATGGTATCGATCACTGAAAAAAAAAAAAAAACGTTCAACTTCAGAAGAGAAGCCTGTAAATAAATGAGTATTAAACTCAAGGTTTTGAAAGCATCATTGGCGCCCTCAATGAATATCTTGAAGTTGTTTTGAAACATTGGACATTTGCATCACCATTTGTATATTAAAGGTCATTTGAGCATAGATGTGAGTGTGTGTCTGAGATTAGTGATGTTTGTGAAGTCAAGCATCTCTAGGACTGCTACGCATACTTAGTTTTAGTGATCTGAGTGAGTTGTTCACAAGCAAACACTTCTCATTTCCTCAAGAGCTGTTGTCGTTTCTGAAAAGCAGACGTTTAACACTTGATGCAGAAGTTCACAAGTTATTTTGAACATGGGTGTGTTTTCAGAGGTGTTTGGTGTAGTTTTTTTCTCTGTCCCCTGAAATGTGCTTGAAACTCGCCATGTAAAGTTGCAATGTGCCCAAGAGCTGTTTTACATAGTTTTTTACTTTGCATTTGACCTTTTACATACAACGATGGCTATGCAAACAGGTTACATTAACTATCAAGTTTCCCAGACATACACTTGATCAAATTGCCTTGTTTCTGAGTCTGTGATATGCCACATTTTGCATTTGTTGCTTATGTTCAGCTGAGGTGATGTATGCGGCAAACGTTGGTTTCACTTCCTGTCCCGAAGCGTGTTTGATGACTGGTTTGAGCTCGGCTGGTGTGCTGCTATTACTGGGATCAATGCCGTCATGATTCATGGGCCTCTGCATCCATGTTTACTCTGCGCTACGGTTTAATTCCTCCTGTAAAGTCTTCACTCTCAGCACGTGGAGAAACCCTGACGGCTGCCGTGATGTTGATACGGAAATATGTGACGTGTCAGGACCTTGTCTGGCCTGTAACCCTTGAGTAAGAGAGTGTGAGGTCTTGGCAAAGAGTTGCAGCACTGCAGTTTGTGATTAAAAACTGGCATGACTTAGAAAATGAAAAGGTGACAGTTAATCAGTGTGTCAGATCTCAATATATTGTGCTTCTTGGCTAATAATATCCCTCTCCATCAAAGAGAGTCTCTTCTTCAATATATTGCAGGATTTAAGTCATCATATAGCCTTTTGATCAAACAATTGCATGCTTAAAGGCACAAGATGGGATTCTGGTGTGTTAGTTCTTCTTGAAGGAATAGTTCACCCAAATATGACAAGTTATTTTTTATTGAAGTCATAGAATTGCTTTTAAAAAAAAAACTTTTTTGCGATTCGATTAAAAACTATTCCGAAATGATGCCGTTTCCATTAACCGATGTTATGCGACTCGTTTCCTCTTGCGATAAGTCATTTAAAAAATCATGGTGATGGATGTTGGTAGATCTATATCACCATAGATGTACACAATAAAGGCTAGATGTCTTACGGCGGTAAGGTCTCTAACGTCATCACCGGCGGCCATCTTGTCACAGGCAAGCTTTCTGGCGGGCACTGCGGTACCTGAAGTGATCTGCACGAACACAAATGCTCTTATCTCGCTGAAATCTTGAACATGTTGAAATATATAATATTATAATTATTCCTTTATTATGTATATATCTATGTATGTCAGCCATAATTAGCCATTATTTAGAATGGAAGGAGACGTATGTGTGTTATTCAAGCATTAAAGGGGTGGTTGATTATGATTTCACTTTTCTAACTGTAGTTAGTTGTGTAAAGTTGCTGTTTGATCATAAACAACATCTGCAAAGTTACAACGCTCAAAGT
Source organism: Phoxinus phoxinus (assembly GCF_949152265.1). Lineage (NCBI taxonomy): Eukaryota > Metazoa > Chordata > Actinopteri > Cypriniformes > Leuciscidae > Phoxinus > Phoxinus phoxinus. The sequence continues at coordinate 28,232,958 of NC_136895.1, read as the reverse complement.
TCAAAGCAAAGGAATATATTTGCTTTTAAAGAAAAGGACTACAACAAATGGCTGGTAGGAACTACACGACAGTCCTCCGGGTTTAGTGACATCACCAACCCTAAAATGTACATAAGCCCCGCCCCCTGAACACGCAGTCCATGTTGAGAAGAGGAAGAGTTGTTGTAGTCGAGCACATTTGTGAGTCAGCTCAAACTTTAGCATCCATCTTTTCACATGCAATAGAAAGTCACTCGGTGTGCATCTCACAACAGTTCCTATACGAGCGATTTATAGATTACCATGACAGAATATGCTAATTGAAGATAGTTAACTCCACATCAGCGACATAAATTCATCAACTAACCATTCAGAGACGTCCTGTTGCTTCTACATGTTGTCACTTCTTCTTGAGTCTCTCCATCTTTGTCTGACTCCGTTTTAACATTAAAGGCAGAACAGTTTCTGTCATTTTAGTGTGTGTGCGTGAGGTAATCACAGCTGCTAACACACACAAGCTCTTGAAACCCCGCCCTCTGCAGCAGCTCATTTGCATTTAAAGGGCCAGGCACAAAATGGTGCGTTTTTGCAAACCCTCAAAAAGTGACAACTTTAACATGCTTTATAAAAATATCTGTGGGGTATTTTGTGCTAAAACTTCACACACACACACACTCTGGGGACATAAAAGATTTATTTTACATCTTGTGAAAAGGGCATTTTACCCCCCCTTTAATGGCAAGGAAAGACTTGTGTACAGTGAGTGGCTCGTATTAAGTGTTTCTCCCTCATATCGGCTTCAAACTCTAGATAAATTGTGGCATTTCTTTGCGGCATTTCCAGTATTCCCGTGGTACTTTTGTCTTTTGAGTTTATTAAAGAACTATGTGTCGTCTTCTGTCCAAACACACCACGCCATCTACATCAGGTGACCTGTAAATGTGCAAAAACTGTTGCCGTTTTGCAAAATATTCCTTTTTCGAATTGCCTGAAAAACACCTCATGCGAGTGATTGCAATTTCAATTTGAAGGGTAATGTAAATGTGGCTGCTGATATTCACTGATAATCTTCTCTAGTGAGCTGTTAACCCCTGGAATGATTGAGTCAGTGAGTTGAACTCAAGAACCCGATGACTTTGTAAATGAACTGATTCATTGTAAAGATCTGACTCAAAAGAATGAATCATTATGATTCATTAATGCTCCAAAGATTGCACATACGCTATGTTTTAATGATAAACAACTTAAATATGAGTCTGTTCTTCACACTGAGTTAGCACATGACTTCAGAAGACATGGACTATAGTGTTCAAGCCCTTTTGAAACAGTTTTTGTCGGTGTGAGCTCTCTACTGCAGTTTTACTGTACTTTGGCCACAAGATTGTCTCGTATGTCTTGGGAGATAATTCCTGACATAGCCTGCAGATTTTAAAGTGTTTTGTGGACTATGTCCTGCACTCACAAACACATGCGTGCGGTACGTAACATGATCTCTCTACTTGGTTTTTAAACGAATCTCCATGTTACCTAATAAACAATTTATGGCATCAGCTCTTAGCGATAATGAGGCCCATTCATTTTTAAAGTTCCCATGCACTTTCACGTTCTCAGACTCGATGGACGAGTAGCAAAAGGCCATCTGGCCAGTACTGTAAACTGTGTGTGTGTGAAAAAAAATCAAGCTGTTGACTGCATGCTGGGTAGCCTTTGCTGAGACTGTGATGACCACCATTCACTGGACCAGAGGGAATGTATTTCAGTAATCACTTCACTAAAATCAATAGCCAACAACATCATGTTCTAGCAAACAACATCACCACTACGATAAACTTTGGCTGTCCGTACAGCTGCCAAGGGAATATCATGTCACACTGTGTATTCTGCAGACAATAACCTTTGAGATCGGTGTCTTAACAGCAGTCGTACATACAGAGGTCATCAGCTCTTAAGATAGTAAAAACAGACTTGTGTTTCACCAGTTCACATTCGTAACACATGCTGCACAAACATAATTACGAGATTATTAGTTTACTCACCCATTGCAAGATTGTCAATCAATTTTATGTATGTGAACCGAATTTTACTTTTGTGCTGTAGATGTTATTTTAAAAATGGCACTATCAGCAAAATGAACGCCAGTGTTTATAGATACATTTAATGATAATTGGATGTAATAAAATGGTAGAACTTCAACAAAGAAAAATAAATACTTATGGTAGTTGACCAAGCAGTAAAAGTTATCAGCCAATGCAGAGAAAAGATTTTTTTGAATTTTGTTTTTCTAAAACTCAACATATGGTGACCAACTGATAACATAAGGAAACCCTTAGAAATGTGATGCCCTGTATATTGACTCTGAAAGGCAATTAAAGCACCCGTTTAATCTATGTCCTCCCAGAGACTTGATTGCACTGTCAGATACAAGCATTGATGTGTTTCTCAAATGTTTGGTGCTCGGAGTGGAAATTGCATGCCATTATCGGTAGGCATCGTCGTCTGCATCCTTCCTTCCTCTTTGTGCCGCCCTGTTTCAAGTACTCTGATCCCTCGACTAGATGCATCAACTTCATCTGAAATGACAGCAGAAAACGAACTAGTTATTCCGAGAACAATCAAAGCCTGAGGAAATACAGCTCAGCCCAACAGGGAGGAAGGAGGAGGGCGTTTGAGGGGCAAATGAGAAGATGAGGCTCTGTGGCTCCATCTGGCCATGTAGAGATGCTTTTATCTGTTTTCTGACTCTTGGACCTCCAAAGATTTGGAGAGGGCTTTTTCTGACTTTAAAGGGGTCATCGGATGCCCATTTTCCACAAGTTGGGATGATTCTTTAGGGTCTTCGTGTAAAGTTGGTTACATACTTTGGTTAAAATTCCTCAATGGTTGTGTACAACAACACCCTTACCTCCTCAAAAACAGCTCTGTTCACAGCGACCTGCATGTCTCTTTAAATGATAATAAGCAACTGCACACACACTCCTCTCTTCCATGAGGCATGTCGACACAAGACACATAAAGTGATGCCTTGGTGGACAGTATACAAATGGCTGAGGGCGTAAATATGCTAATACGGGAAATATGCTAATACAGGACAGTCCGTCAGCGGTCAATGACACATTCAATGACACATTCAATGACACATTCGGTGACTGTCCGCTGCATTAAACGTGGGATTGAAATACAAACAAAGAAATCTAACGTTAATTTTGGTCATGGCTTGTTTTGAAAAACGAAGACAATCTGACGGTCGTCATAGGAGTGTCAAACTGCAGGACTTTGAGGGAAATCTTCTGACACTGTCAAAATTTTATCTGAGGTAAAATTTGATCGCAACGGTCATTAATCAAATGGCTAAATGTTGAATTAAATCTTGCGATGTATTGAAGGAGAAATTAGCCAAGATATTATTAGCCAAGAAGCACAAGATATTCAGTCCTGAAGTCATGTCTGTTTGAAATCAAACTAACAATCAAAGACTTAGGATCTAGGATCAGAGGAATCTTTTAGGATTTGCAAAATTTGTCTCAGACGGCCAAATAAATCACACAGTGTGCACCCGGCTTACAACTATATTGACATTCTGTTTGAATGTCCTGATCTGTGTACGTTTCTTTTAAAGGAATAGTTCAGTCAAAAATGAACACTGTCATTGTTTAATCTCCCTTATGTTGTTTTAACAGCTGTACAACAGATATTTTGAAACTTGATGCAGAAAGTTCACAAGTTCTTTTGGCTGTGAATGTGGAAGTGTGTTTTTAGAGGTGGTTTTTCCTCTGTTAAAGAAAGACCTCGGCTGTTTTTGTTCACTGTTCACTGTCCAGTGAAATTTGCTTGAAATCCACCATGTAAAGTTGCAATGTGCCGTTTAACATAGTTTTTTACTTTGCATTTTACCTTTTACACACAACGATGGCTATGCAAACGTGTTAAATTCAAAGATATTTGATATTTTAATATTTAGTTTCTTAAAATGGCAAGTGACCAGAAGTGATCCATACCAATACAACCTGCATGAAGGAAAAAATTATAGCATATGGGTTATAAATATCACAACTTTTCATTCTTGGATGGACTATTCCTTTAAGTTGCGCTTTTAATATAACGCAGATCCAAAGAGAGCAACAAACCAGTAAGGAGATGACATTCTTTGATCAATTGTTGTTTACATACGTGGGAGATGGGCTTGTTCTTTTACATTGTGTTTGTTGTCATTTGTCTTTGATTTATTTTACAAAACCATCCACAAATAGTTGCTAAGGAAACTGCGTTTAATCGACAGGTCGGCTCTTGTACGAGACCCCAGAACAAAATGTGTTTCAGTCGCATTCGGTCATCAGGTTCAGTTCAGCCCTCGGTTTTGCTTGCCATTCATGTCCTGGGAGATGGAGCAAAAGTAGTTGGTGGCCTTTGTGTCCTCCATAACAAGCATTCCCAGAGGAAACTTCTATTGCTCGGAAGTTGCTCTTCCAAAGCTCAGTAGACTTATTGGAGACTCAGTTGTGTTTAATTAGTTTAATTAGGTATCAAGTTTCCTCAACAAATTCTGAGGAGAAATGACAAGAGACACCAATTAAACACAGTTGACACCGTAAGAAACGGAGGTGGATAGCCTAGCTAAAATGTAGGGCTGCACCCTAATAGTCGACTAAACGTTAGTCGACCAAGATTTTATAAGTCGGCAAGTCACAGATAAAACACACAAGAAGTTGCGAAATCACGCAGTCCATGAGAAACGCCGTAAATGAGCCGAAACTCAACTTTTGCTACTTGCCTCACAGACATGAGAAATATGAAATGTCTACTTTTAAACAAACCCATTCAAATAGAAAACAAATACTCTCTGATTATGTAATATCCATATGAAAGTTGCATTTCGCTCTATAGGCACATTCACTGCGGAGATGGCGAATCGGCATCGTTAACTCTAACATTGTTTACATGACACCGCTTTCAACTAAAAATGTAAAACTTTTAACGCATTTTGGCCATTCGTTTACACGACAATGGTGTTTTGGGTGCCTGAAAATAGGTTTCAAAGCGCAAGTTTCCGAAAACGGTCTCTGTGTAAACAACAAAAACGTGAATCGCTGAAGACGATGATGTCATGCACATGCGTATTACGTGTTCAGTCTATAGTGTTTCATCGCCATCTAATGGCCTGGCACCAGAATACAGCGTTTTTAGTCGTTTTCGCGGATCCGTGTGAATGGGGATCATTTTGACAATGGTGTCGTCTGTACGCGGAAAACTCAAAGGAAAAACTTTTCTGTATCGTTGAGGTGTAAACGTACCCTAAAATGTCTGCTTGCTATTTTTTGTGACACTTATAATCATTATTTTTGCCAGTGCTTTGCGGCAAGCTTATATAATTAAATTAATATAAACGTGCGATTAGTCGACCAATGGCTTAAATGAACGACTACTAGTCGACTAGAAAAATCTTTAGTCAGGGACAGCCCTACAATTTGTAATAAAAATGGTTACACTGAATCATATTGAAGAAATTGAAGATCGTACTGTAGAATGAGGCATTTATATAGCGCTTTCATATGTACTACTGTACACCCAAAGCACTTTACAATCATATCAGGGGGTCTCTCCTCAACACCACCAGAGTGAGCATCCACTGGGATGATGCGACGGCAGCCACAGCACAACGGCGCCAGTGCGCTCACCCAACCCGATCTCACCAAATGCGTCTATATAGCACGCAGTGTGTTTATCGTGTAATATATACGCGAAAATGAGTTTTTACGTGCATAGTATACGCATGGATAGCACATGGTTGGGTTTAGGGTTGGGTAGGGTGCGTGTGTATTATACGCTTGGGTAGGATTAGTGGTGTGGGGTGCGTGTGTATATCACGAAATTAAGTGCGTATCATATGCACGCGCAAAACTGCGTATCATATCCACGTAAAAACTCATTTTCGCGTATAAATTGCACGATAAACACACTGCGTGCTATAGAGACGCATTTGGGTGAGAACAGGCTGGCTCACCACACACCAGCTATAATGGAGAGAGGAGAGAGTGATAGAGCCAATTCAATAGATCTTGGTATATCTGAGCACACCGCGAGAATCAATCAGAATCATTCTCCATTGAACTTCTAGAAGAAGCAACTGGGATGTTAAAGTGATCTCATTCGTGGTTTTCTTCTGAGACTCGCCTAAACTTTTCTTTGATTAATTTGTGGCCATTAGAGCACAAAGCAACGTCAGGCTGTTCAGCTGAGAAGGGGATGTGTGCTCTCTATCACAACCATGATGCAGTCACCAGCATCAGCAGCAGTCAGCCTGAACCTCGGGACTCAGCTAGAGGTGGTGATGATAGAGGAACGGGGGTGGAGCATTTTGGTGACAGCTGGCCTCTATAAATAACCCCAGCGGGTAGAGGCGGAGAGCAGAATCCACGTGGTGGATATCCTGCGGTGCGCACCACATTGCCTCTTGCCCAATCAGAGGCAACCATGAGACTATGAGCACAAGAGAGGTCAAATGATGCCAATGTATATGTCTAGTTTCAGTGGCCTATTTTATGTATATATTGTTATATATATATTGTTTTAATTAGCAGAAGGGAATGCAGATTAGGTAACGCCAAGTGAAGGTGATGCTTGTGAATAGATAAATGATTAAGTCGAGCCTTAACCATCTTCAGTTACTGTGACATTCGGCTTTTGTGTCCACACACAAGCAGGATAGTCTGTCATGGGAGAGATAAGGTGAAGGCACGTGAGCACACACAAAGTTTAGCAAAGATGAAGTACAACTTTAGCTGTGGGCTATTACCGTCAATGGGTCGTTTGAGTCATCTGATGTCTGAGCTAATTAGAATGGCCTTTTCATGACTCATCCTTTTATGTGAAACCACAAAGGCGGCAGCACCTGGAAAGAAATACACAGTAAATTATAAGCATTCACTTCTAAGCAAATTAAATGCACAAATCAGTCGAACTTCACTGTTACAGGTGTGTACAACATGAGCTTTTCTGTTGGTAATTTTACCTGGGAGCGTTGTGTGTAGTCTCATTGATCCTCTGCAATTCAGTTGCTAGAAGTCTTCTTTGTTGATGAATGAACACCTGCTATGCAAATGCTAGCATTGCAATTTCATTCTTTCCTCTTGTCTTCCACAGCCTTTTGGACAATGGTGTTGCATCCCATCAAAAGATGTCTCAAAGATGCCAGAGAGCGCGTGGAAGCTGGTCTTCTACACAATGTCATGGTCATACAGCACCTACCTTTTGTTTTTCACTAGTTATTCCTTCTTTCAAAACCCTCCATCTGTGTTTTACGGTAAGCTTTAAAGCTGACGCTTGTCCTGTTTTTGCATGTAATAATTTTGTTAAAGCTTGTCAGGCCTGAATAACTAAACCCTCGGCTTTTTAAAAAGCTTTTTAAACAGATTACATGCTACTTTTGAAGGTGTCAGGTGGTACAAAATACAATTTAATGCTTAAAAAAATGCTTGTTTAAAACGTACAGGATCCTTGAATATCCCAGGAAACCTCTGAAAGGTTTTGAAACAGTTCAGATTTTAAAAGATGGTTGGTGATTGCTGTTGTCAATGTTAAATGTTTAATGACTAAAAATCAGAATAAACATTAATATGAATGATTACTATAATGAATAAACATTAAAGGTCACCAGTTATTCTGAAAACCCATTTTCACTTATCAGTCCACTGATAATCATTTACGCTCCAATTGGTAGTTGCTGTATCACCTCATTACTCATTTGCATGAATGATACGATACTACTTTATTAATCCCAATAAAGATTGTCACAATGCCAAATATTGCTGTTGACAGAAACCATTGAATGTCATTGAAAATGAATGGCATCTTGAACACCCCTTTTGAGTAACGCATGAACAGCTTTAATCTCTACTATATCAGCATAAACCATCTGTTTTATGAGGCCAGAGTTTCACTTTTTGTCTGTAAGTCAAGGTCACTACCATCTAGTGTTGTTCTTTTTATGGTTGTGGAGTGTCACTGTTTTGTTCTGTCTTTTCGGTCTAGACTGGAAGAGTGGGATGTCAGTACCCACCGATATTGCGATAGCTTACCTTATCCAGGGCAGCTTCTACGGCCATTCGATATATGCCACGGTCTACATGGACGCATGGCGGAAGGACTCCCTTGTCATGGTGGTGCATCACTTCATCACTCTGGCCCTGATCACATTCTCCTATGCCTTTAGGTCAGGCACATTTATGGGCTTTGTTAAAACAGCTAATCTACAGCCTGATTTTTTAAAAGGTTTTAGTTTTCATAGTTACAACCAGGGTTTGAAATGAACACCCGCCAACCCTCCAAATGCGGGTAAAATTCAACTGTGGCGAGTAACTTAAAAATGTAGTAGCCAAATTGGCCGGTGAGGGAAAAAGTTAATTTCAAACCCTGGTTACAACAAGAACTTGAATCTTAAAGAATAAATGATACAAAGAATTAGCTCACATGATATGCCACTAAAAGCCACAGTTCATTAACCACTCGTTTGTGTATTTGAACATATCGTCCTCAGATACCACAACATTGGCATTCTCGTCCTCTTTCTTCACGACATCAATGACGTTCAGTTGGAATTCACCAAGGTCAACGTTTATTTCAAGATCCGGGGAGGGAAAGAGTACTTCATCAATGACGTCCTGTCCAACATGGGTGCCGTTAGCTTTAGCATCACATGGTAAGGCTTGCCTGTTGATCAAGAAACCAAAAGCTATGTTATTGATGCAAACATGACACAGCATGGAGAACTTATACAAGGCTCAAAGTGATTTGTACAAGTAGACATACATCCTTTGTTGGTCCTGGAACAACATTCCAATCAAATGATAATTACCCTCTGATTTTGCTCGAACAAAACTTTTTCTAAAGTAATTTCTGGACCTAAACTATGGAGCAAGGTAGATCTCCAGGAGCAGGAGTGAGTAACCTTGGTTTAGGGTTAGGAAAGGAGGATTGGAATGCTCTGCAAAAACAAAGGATGTTCATCCAAAAACATTCCCTCCTTGATTAAATTAAATTACCCATATAAGGGTCTACATCAGGGTTACGCAACTCTAACCCTTGAGATCCACGGTCCTGCAGAGTTTGAAAAAATGTTCAGGATTACTTGGACATTACAGGCAGGTGTTTGATTAGGGTTAGAGTTAAACTCTGTGGGACAGTAGCCATCGAGGGCCAGATTTTCCCACCCCTGCTCCACAGAATCCCTTGTTCATGTAACAACTACTTATTAGGACTTTTTGTAATGGATATTTTGCACCTTTATCCTGTGTCCAGAGGATGCTCGAAAGATGTAATTGGCTTCATCTAGTTTGTTCTTGCCATTTGTGCAGGTTTTGGTTCCGTTTGTACTGGTTCCCCCTTAAAGTTATGTGGGCCTCCTGCGTCACCAGCATCCAGTCAGTTCCCACCATCCCTTTCTACTTCTTCTTCAACACACTCCTGCTTGCTCTGCTCCTCATGAATATCTATTGGTTCCTGGTAAGAATGGGTATTTTCAGAACACAATGGTAGTATAGTAAGGCTCAGTGCTAGTAACCCAAATGTTGTTGGCTTAAGTCTTGTAATGAGTCCACTGAGAGCTATTATCATGAACACGTCAATTAGAGAGGCCCTAGGTTGCTCAAGAGTAGTGTTTTCCAACCCTGGTACTGGAGTACTCCCAACCGTGCAAATTTGGGTTGTCTATAAATCAAACAAACCTGCTTTAACAGTAAATATTCTGATACCTTCAATGGGTGTCAAAGAAGGGAGGCATCCAAAATGTGTACTGTTGGGGGTTCCTCCAGGAACAGGGTTAGAGACCACTGCTCTAGAGAGATTGTCCAAGGAATAAGTGTACTTAAGATAAAAATGTATACTAAAACGACTGCTTTTTATTGCCCTGTTATCAGAGGTATCAGTTAATGTTAGCTAGCTATCTAGCATATACTTTATCCCAAGCATCCTGTAGAACAGTGCACACTACCATGACAGATCCCATTAACTTTCCACTTGAATTTTAACCTACAAAGTAACTTTTGGTAACTAGCTGAGAACCAATCACCATTTAACACCATTCAAGTTGCATGTTATTGCTATGAAAAGTCTGCAAAAATGTCAAGACATTTTGTTCTCTTTTAGTTCATCGTGCTGTTTGTGGCGAAGGTCCTGACGGGACAGATGAAGGAAGTAAACGATGTCCGGGAGTACGAGGAAGATCACCTAAAGGAGAGAACAGACACTAATGATCAGATGTCTAACGAAGGGTAAGTGAAGACATGCAGCAAGCAGTCTGTGGTTCAGGTATACAGCACGTAATAAAGAGGAAGTTGTGTGGTCGACTAGCAGTTGAGGCAGAATTGAGACTTGCAATGTCTGCTACTTTAAAACATTGGTCCTTCAAAGTCCCCTAGTGAAGTTTCTACTTGCGAGTTGAAAAGGTCCAATTACAATTTGATGAGCGTTCAAATAATTTCTTTTGAACCAAATTTTTTGGTTATTCCTACTGGTAATTATAATTATGCGGCGGTGTACATGTGCACTTAACCCATAAATATCCTCATTCCAACCTAACTTTAAGGCAGCATAATGTTCATTTTCTGTAGTTTTGCTTTACCAAAAATGATAAAGCTAACTAGACCAGAAGAGTATATAAAACAAGGCTGTATTCTACACTTGATTTCTGCCAAATCTGCGCTCCAGTTCTTTAAAAGTTTCACTGTTGGCCAGTATTTGTTATAGCTCTAGATATTCTAACCACATGGACAGGTAGCTTTGTGCCACACGCCTGTTGACATCAATAGCTTTAGGTTTAGGGTAACGCAATCTGAGATCATTGAGTGTGGCAGTCTCTTTTGACCTCATTGGCGATTGGATGAGAGAGCCGTCTCATGTAGATGTGACTATCGTCATGGCATTAGTCCTCTCCTTATCTGTCTGACCTTGAAGTGAAGTGATATCCGACTACGCCACATGCATCCTGTGATCACCTCTTTCTAGACTGACTCTGTGCTTTTTATGCATCTTCCTTCCTCTTAGGAAACATGTGCAGAATGGGACCAGCAAGAAGAAACATCAATAATATCTAGATGCTGCCATCTGCAGGCACTTAACCATGACTGCAAGGTACTTGTGTGACCTAGATTGATTCTAACCTCGGACCGCCAAGGTGATTGGACAGTCATACAGAGAATAAGAAACAAATCAACCATCGTCTTTGTTTTAATCAATCACTGTTATTGTAATATAATCATAGCACTGTGAATGTTATTTGTTATCTGTCTCATATATTGCTTTAAAGATGTTAATTTAAGTTAAACGAGTAAATAAATCTATTATTTTTTTAAATCAGGAACTTATGGCGGGAGTGACTTGGATATCTTTGGATATGAAATACAATACCATGCATTTAGGAGAACATTGGAACACATTATAATCAGGTTTTGTGGTTGACAGTTTGTTTGATTAGATTTAGACTTTTTGTTTTTCTGGTGTATTTTAATTCCAGGAGTGAAGGCATTAAAAAGGGTTAGTAGTACGTATCTTGTTGTAGTGAATACTAGTGGAGTGGTTCTCAATTGGTTGGTTGAAGATCTGTTCTGAAAAGCAGGGGAAGGCCATGTTAAATCCATATAATGGTAATGCAAATAATGCAAATGCTATTAACCAAAAAATCATGCATAGTTAGGGCAGGAAAATAAATGGAAATTCTTACCATATCTTTTTTGTTGGCATCAAAAGGCAGGTTGTACATCCAATCACACTCAATGATATTTTGTCACAAAATGCATGTTCATTATTATTCTAAAGTCAAATTAGACATATGCCAACCTCTTAAAAACCATAACTTTGCAAGGTTAAAAAAACACCCAGACTGCAATAAATATTGGTTCTTATTGGTCAGAAAAAATAAACATAGGTATTAATTCTGATACATTCGTCAGAAAACAGAACTTAATATCTGATGTAATTTTGCTTTTCAATATGGATCTTGAATAAAAAAAAAAAGGATACAGAATACTTTCATGGTCATTTCAAGTTTAAGCACTTCTTTAAACCTTAATGATGCGCAGACCCCTGGCTTTACAGACAAGGCTTAAGTCTAGTCCCAGACTAAAATGCATGTTTGAGCTGTTTTAACTTAAAGCAACTTGCATAGACATTAGACATATCTTAAAATATGACTCGGTGCCATTGTTTTGTCTCAAGATGCACACCAGTTTTTTTCTAAGGCATGTTTATAAACGCTTAAATGTCCTAATTGAACTAAAGCCTAATCCTGGCTTAATCTAAGCCCTGTCTGTGAAACCGGGCCAATATATAAAATTAGTGTCCTGAAGCAAAACCAGTTGAGAACCACTGTACTAGTTCATCAGTTGCCTTGTTTAAATAATAATAATAATAAAATACATAAAAAAAACATAAACTAACTACACAGGTAACCACCTTAAAAAAAATATTTAAAAAAAACCCAGCCTGATCTGCATCAATCAAAATCATGTTTGTACAGTATTACCGTGTTTGAATGTAGATGACTGAAAGGGAATCGCTTTCAATGTTTGGATTACAAAAAAATACTGCATTTATATTCAGTGGCGCCCCCCCCCCCCCCTAAAAAATAGTTTCGAATCGACCGACCAAAAAAAAAAAAAAAAAAAATACACTCCGATGATATCGTGTTTAGTTCATATAAATACGGATGGAGAACTTAACTCAGTGGAAACAATGGTTAGTCGTAATGCTTATTCAGTCCGTTACAATGGAGAAACATTTACTACTCAAATTAATCAAAGTATTTAATGCAAATGTCGTATGCAGGAACGCATGAGATTTGAGATGCTTTACGAAATGACACATAAAAGATGAAACTGATATATTATCTGTCGTGACGCATTGATCACTCCAAAACTATCGCAATACTTGAATACTTTATTTGCCTGCTGTATCAAAAGTTCTGTTGTGTATAATAATGCTCATAATCTTCGCGTTCATGTGGAATATCGTGCACGTCGCGGAGGTCATCATGTCTTCCGTTCGTAATGCTAGCTTGTGCTAGCCGTTTATGATTTGGGGAGTTTTGTTGTTAAAGAGATAGTTCACCCAATACGATGGCAAATACTTTTTATTTTTTTATTCTTTAAAGCTATTTAAATGCTGCTGATGTTTTCCGATCCGAGTTTCTCCCGTGTTAGGCTAATTAGTCGCAGTTTAGTCTACAATATTAGCTAACATTACTCTTGACTTGAGCGTCAGTTTGGTTCACTTTTCTTACCTGGCATTGTCACATCACTGGAATAAAACGATGTTCTTGCAGTTCCTGCTAAATAATCCTCATTCTGCGAAACTTTTGCAACATTTACACGCAGCTTCTTGTAGTCATTACGCAAACAGGGATTCGCTACTCATTCATTCCCTTGCGATAACTGAATTTCAACAGCATCAAATAAACATGCGCTAAAGTTTCCCCCCAAAAAACTTGCGTTACCAAGAAACAAACGTTAAACGCCACCATACACTCCACGGCCTGTTATGAAAAATGTCGTCTAAGTTCTGGATCGTTTGTTATTAATTTCCATTCAACACTATTCTATTCAGTCAGAATGCAAGTGTGTAGAGCGTAAATAATTTTATCACAAATTTGAGAATATACTTAAAATTTGTTAATTCTATTGAAAAGTGCCAAAAATAAACACCTTGGTATATTGTTATATCTTGGTTATCGACATATTTAATTGTTGCACTGTAATTTTTCTTACTACTGTTTATTTTTTTCCTGTATTAAACTTTTTTTTTTTTTAAACAAGTAACTAGGGGATTTATACTGATTAATTTAACATTGAAAAAGGTTCTTTTATTTGTTTTAACATTTTTCTTGGACCATTTATTCACTCTTTTCCTTGATTTTGATCTGATCAGAAGGAGTGACAGGTATTATCTCAATTGTTTATTGAACTATTTCAATAATTTCAGTTGAATTGGTGAATTGAAACAAGCTGTCATGTCATGTTTTTCCATTTAATAAAAACTGTGCAAAGAAACCAACTGCTGTTCTTAATTCAACAAATGCCTTTATTTTTTCTACATCCTTCTCCTTAAGAATCAAGTTTATGCATCTCTGATTTGTAAAGATAAATCAAGTTTGGAGACCAAAAAAAAAAAAAAAATGTAATCAGTGCATGTTGAAGCGTACCAGCTTCCATAAATAACAGCAAATTTGTACCACACTGCTTTCTAATAAATAGTGAAAACAGAACTGGACTTGGGTGTCAAAACGACATGTGGAATTAGGATACAAGAACGAAATGGGAGTTATAAACATCTTGAGAACCATGGAGTTAATAATATTACTCTTTTAGGATAAAAGAATCTGCAAAACATGAAATGCCAAACGGTTTCCAAACGTCACAATGTAATACTCACTCCGAAGAGAATCAGCAGTTTGAATTGAGACTCGCGTGACAAAGATTGAGAGTCAACAGACTTAACTCAAACAGCAATAGTTTTGGCCCAACTTTGTAGTAGCTGCCAGTGAAGAATAACATGAGGGGGGGATTTCTGGAAACAGTTGATGCAAGAAGTGCACAGGTCATGACGGCAATTAAACAACCACGACACAGCGAAATGTACTTGTTTGCATTATTAAATGAACTCCGTTTGAATGGTTATGGATTGTAGTTTTAAGGAAACAGAACTTGAGGCAACATCGAGACCAGGAAGACTTGAAAGGCAGATGGAGATGTAGTGGATGAAACACTTGGCATGGAAATTAATGTACACTCTCAAAAAAAGTAATCAATCAATCAATCAAACAAACGAGGTGTGATATAAAGACAGCAAACACACACACACACACACTCTTGGCTCCTCGTATTGCAGGTGTGTGAAGAGGTTAGTGCTGTTTGACCCGAGGAGCCGTGACTCGACGCAGGAAACCGTACAGAAATCCAAAATTCTACAGGAAAAACAAGAATTACAATGCTTTAGTTATTACAGTAATGACAAATATGTATAAATATATAAATATATGACATATGGCTACTACGGTAAAGACACATATATATAAACATATGATATATGGTTACTACGGTAAAGACAAATGGTTACTATGGTAATGACAAAATATATAAATATGGTCATTACGGAAATGACAAATATGTATAAATATATGGTATATCCTTACTACGGTACTAACACATATCTAAACATATGATATATGGTTACTATGGTAATGACAAATATATAAATATGATCATCACAAATATGTATACATATATGACATATGGTTACTACGATAATGACAAATATGTATAAATATATGGTATATGGTTATTAGGGTAATGACAAATATCCATAATATATCATATATGGTCATTTTTGTAATGACTTATGTATAATATATGGTTATTGCGGTAATGACAATTATATACAAATAAATGTGATATGGTTATTACGAAAATGACAGTTATATATAAATATATGGTATATGGTTATTACGGAAATGACAAATGTATAAATATGGTATATGGTTATTACTGTAATGACAAACACGTATAAATATATGGTTATTACGATAATGACAAATATGTATAATATATGGTAATTACAAAAATAACAAATATATGGGTTTTAAAAAAAACAAAAAATTCCAGGGTTTTTTGGTAATAGCTAACCAAAACTAAAACCATAAAAATTATTGCCGTTCCTTGAAATAAAATTAACTTTAACTGAAATTAAGAATTATGAATCACAAAATCAAACACAGCACTGTATGATGCATGCAAAGAATAAACAAAAATAGTGCACTAAATTTCCAGAATATTAGTCTTACCAGGACGGCCAAATACAGCACTCCGAGATAAGCTGCGATACAGCCAGCGAGCAGCAGGTCGAAGATCGCTGGTTTTACCCTGGTTTGTGTCAAACGCAACAACATTATTCAAACAGCAATTTTAATATAGGGTTAAGGCCATTTTTAACCCTGGGTTAAGCAAAATGTCGCACTTGTAAAGCGGAACGGGGGTCAGTTATTAAGGTTATTCAACTCATAAATGTGATAATTACATTACTAACCCAGGATTAAGTATGAAAAGCCATAATAATATAATGTTTAAAAATCCTGGATTAACACTGCAAACCTTAAAGGGATAGTTCACCCAAAAATAAAAAGTGTGTCAATTTACTAACCCTCAAGTTGTTCAAAACCTGTATGAGTTTCTCACAAAATAAGATATTTTGAAGAATATTTGTAACCAAACAGTTTTTTCTCTCCATACTATGGAAGGTATTGTTGGTTCACAAATGTTTGGTTACAAAAAATCCTCAAAATATCTTCCCGTGTCATTTTGAAGTGAACTATCCCTTTAAAAGTTTGAAAGGAATGCTAACATTTTTTATTTAAATAAACATCAAATCATTGACAGTCTCACCTATAAGCATTCATGGTCTGCTTAAGTTGATCATAAAAGACAAATTCAGGGTCCCTGTCAAAAAATGCAAACAAAAAAAAATCCCATTAACCTCTGAATATTCATTTCGAACGAGCACTGAAAGGGCGAGCGCTTCACCTCTTGTCGGCTCTGACCAGATGCCGCTTGACGTCCTTCAGGTAGCGGTTCATGTAATACTCCAGTGTGTTAACTATACTACTGTCTTTATCCAGCAGCTGTGCGGCTCGCGGCTGTGCCGTCAGCCAGTCCACCAGTGACACCAGCTGATCCTCCTGCACCTGCTGTGGGGAATACAGGAGCGCACGTCAGTGATGAACAACACGTCACGTTTACAGCGGCAAGTCTTCGCTGAAAGCAAACATGCTGAGAAATGTGCCTCAAAGGAGCAGTCTGTAAGAATGACAGCTAGTGGTGGACATAGGTACTGCAGTCCAAATTCAAAATATCAGACCCCCCCCCAGTCTCGACACTCACGCGGATTGCTAGTTTAAGGAGACGCAACAGGAACAAGCGCAATTTGTCGCGAGGAGACTTACATGGTCTTACATGGTAAGTTGATTTATCCATATTTGAATATACTCTCGTTCATAGAGATTTTTAGATGGATATAGAGGCATTTTAGGTTGTGTGGATCGAAATTGGGTGATGAAATACTATTGGGTGAACTGGCAGTGAGCGAGATCACACAGACCAACACAACAACCGACTGACAACACTGAACGTGTCAAATAATAAGTAAAAGTATAAGTGTTTTTCAGAGAAATGAGTATGTGAACTTAGCCTGTTTACTAAATATCTGCAAACATATGGTATTTTTATGTGTTAGTAGAGTCAAAAAGTTACATACAGCACCTTTAAAGAGGACCTATTATGTCTTAATGTTTTTAGGCTCTACTAGAACAGGTTTTCCTGCTTGAAAGTTGATTATTTTCCCGATATTCTCCATTGTTGCGGCTCCTCTCTCTCCAGTCAGTCAGTAACGCTCTGTTTAGTTCCTGTCTCTATGAAGCCCCTCCTTCTGAAAAGCACACTGTGCTCTGATTGGTCGGTTGGATCAGTGTGTTGTGATTGGTCGAGCGCTTTGAGTGTGTTTGGGAAATGTTCCGCCCCTTAACATAACCGCCAGTTTAACACACTACTAACTCAACCAGGCCCCGCCCCTTTATTCTGCATATTAATTATTCAAATGAGGAATGTTGTGACGTGTTCGTTCCCGGAAGAAACTCAAGACTAAAATGAGTACAATGAATTCAGGGAGTTTTGTAACTTTTTCGTACCTTAAAAGTTTTGTTTATAACCCTGCAGAGCTCAAACAGCAACATTACAGCTGAAGAAAGATGAACATAGGCAGCAGATTTTGGGATGTAACATGTCATCCGTCCATCTTCTACTCACCATCTGTTCGGTGAAGATCTCCAGGTCTCCGGTGGCGCCCTGAGTGAGATATGACAATTATCACACTATTGAAAGCCACATTTTTGAGATTTATGATGGCAAATGGTAGGGCTGAACGGTTCATGGAAATAAAACCAAAATTGCGATATGTCTTAGTGCCATTATTAAATCACAAAGTCTGCAATTTAACTAAAAAAGTATTGCGTTGAATTATTATTTATTTTTTTACAGTTGCATTGTAAAACAAAATAAGCTATTCTTTATTATTAGTAGCAGTAAAAAAAAACAAAAAAAAAACTTGATTTCTTTATTTTACAGTCAAATATTACAATAGTAATATTTATCATCGTGTAATATTGTTATTTAGAAATAGAAATGACAAAAATGTCTAATAAATGTAAAATATAATATACATTTAATATTTATAATATTTTATTATTACTATATCATATATAATAAAATAACATAAAAAATACACGGTTTAAATCTTTATCAGAAAAAAATTATTTAAAAAAGTAATATTTCTTATTTTAATTAATATAGGCATTTAGAAAAAAAAAATATATATATAAATATATAATATATAAAATATATATATATATATATATATATAATTAATGACCGGTTTAAAAAAACACACATTATAAACACAATCTTTATCATAAAAAATGTTTTGTTTTTTTAAATCGTAAGTAAATTGTAAAAAACATTAAAACTGCAATTACATTTAATTACTATACATTTAAACAATTTATCAAATTAAAATGTACATACAAATCAATATTTGCAATGAAAAAGACAAATGAAGAGAATGCCACGGTACCTTCTCCGTCAGGTTGTATATCACTCTCGCCAGCGTTTCTGCGATGACTTTAGTGTTGCGAGTGAGTTTCGCCAGATCCACGTGAGGCCTACGAGAACATGGAAACACAACAACGACGACATCATCAATGCAGCAACCAATCAGCAGCGAGGGAGGGAACTAACGGTGGGGCGACAGAGAGAGCACCAATCATCACCCACCCAGCGGTGGCCTCTCCCGACACTGACCGCATGTCCATGATGGAGTGGCGCTCGGGGCTGCGGTGGCTCTCCAGGCGGGACAGGGTGAAGGCGGGCAGGCGGCGGATGCCGAAGCGCTCATGTTCCCACGCCAGCGTGTCGTCCGCCAGGTTGATCTTCTTGTGGACCATTGAGAACTTCAGCTCGGGGTGCTGATGGGCCGCCACCTGATGATGAGAGATGATGATGACCCGCCAATGCCCTTTGACATCACAAGGACTTTTCCGTATTAGGGCTGCCCTCGACTAAAAAAAAAAATTCTAGTAGTCGTTCATTTAAAGGCACAGTGTGTAATTTTAGCGGCATCTAGTGGTGAGTTTGTGAATTGCACTCAACAGAAGTTACGGTGGCCGACGGGAAAAGATGTCATCGTCTGAGACAGCAGAGAGTAGCCAGTTAAGCAATGAGCTTTCTTTCTCACCATAGCAACCACCCAGAATACCCTAGCAACCACCCAGAACACCTTAGCAACCCACTAGAAACAGCCTAGCAACCGTGCCGAATTTTGCCACTGCAAGCACCACTCACATTTTCATATATAGATGTGAATATTATTGTTACTTGTTCAGCATATTTTCCACTTGAATCTGTTCATTCAAACGTAGACATTTCAAGCTGTCTATAGATATATTTCTCATGTCTGTGAGGCCGGCATATGCGCAGTTCATTTATGTGATGCGCTCAAGTTCACAGAGACCTCATCGACAGAAATCGCCATTATTTTACAAAAGCACAACGTTTTGTTGTTATTGTGAGTTTAAAAAAATAAAAGTAGGCCCTTTACACTTTGCCTTACTCTTATATGCATGACCAAAAAATGATGGAGTATTTTAAGGTAAACTCAAGTGATGCCTGTATGTCATGCAGTAAGAGCTCTCCACACAAACACTAGCATATGCCCTAATAATAGCGCACATTTGTCAAGTGTATGCTGCATTCACACCAAACGCGAATAGAGCGTCCGGTGCGTTTACGCGCGTCTGTAGGTCCTGCGGCGTTTCGCGCGGCAGATGCGGATTCGCCTCATTCGTGCGTCCAGTTTACGCGAATGACGTGAATTGACGCACGATTGAGGCGAATTGAGCGTCTGGCGCGATGGGCGTCTGATGAATTGACGCCCGAGTTGAATTTTTTTTACTTTGGTGTCAATTCGCGGCGCGTTAACCAACCAGGAGCCTGCTTGCTTGCTGTCCCGTAGTGAAGTGACGTGATGAACGGGGGCAGACCCGCTTTTCAGTTTATAATGTCATTTGAAACGTTTGGCCTCAATAAATGATTTTGTAATATGACTAAATGCCTGCGTGAAAGAAGGAATGACATTGTTCAGCTGTAGGGCTGTAACGATTTACGATATTAAACCGAAATCGCAACACTCAGATCCACGAACCTGTGTCGCGGTATGAGAAGGCAGATCGCGATCGACACACCCCTTCCCAGACTTATCTTTCTCGTCCAGAATAGATCCTAGGGCTGTGACGGGGTCTTTTACATATTAGGTATGGGAATTTCAAGCAAAAATAATATTCGAAGATCGCTGGGTATCATTTGATTATTATTCAAAAATCGCACCGCGCGCGAGCGCACACACACACACACACACACACACACACACACACACACAAGCAAACACCAGAGCAAGTGAGCAAAGCGCGCGGTGTTTGCTTGTGTGTGTGTGTGTGTGTGTGTGTGGCACCGGCGCGCGCGTGAACTGGAGCTCACCTCATAAACGAATCGAAACTTAGAAAGCTTGAAATACTTTTACTTGATTTAACGTTAATTCAAAACATAAAGAAATGCCGGCTTAGGCTAATTCGTAGGAAGTGTGCATTTCTCTATATAGGCGCGTTCACTTTGTGGCAAGCGTTATTCCTGCGCTTGAGATGCGGGTCATGCGGAATATATTATTTGTGGTTTACAGCACAGACAGTAAGCCTCGGTTACCTCAGAATAATTTTTAACATGCTCGAATCATCTCCACAATGGAGTAACGTTAGTTCTGTTTGTTTTTCAAAAGTATTTTGTTACAAGAAAACAGAGTTATAGCTTTAGATATTTATTTATTTATTTGGCTTTTAAAATCCTCCCTCCTCGCAAGAATCGCGGTTTGTATCGAATCGTGGGTCAGAAATCGGGATACGAACCGAATCGTGGGTTTGCTGTATCGTTACAGCCCTATTCAGCTGTATGTTAACTATGAACGTGACACTAAACACTTGCAGTCACACATTTCTGAATGAGATGAAGAAAAACTCCCATAATTAAAGTCGTTTGACCTACGTTATAACGAGTCATTAATGTATTTTAACTTATGTTTCATATAATAGAACCGAAGCTATAGATTGTGAATTGAAACATTTCTCGTTTACCGGCGGCAAACGTCAGGAGGACTAGCCGAGGTAAGGCTGCTCCAGGCGGGTTACATGAGCGCTGAGCTCCGAAACGTCAGATCACATTATTTAAATAGGCGCTATCTTTATAAATAAACCACAGATTTGAGCTTTAAACAACTACATTCTCGACTGAACAACTCTTAAAACTACATTTCGTGACACAATAACAGTAGTAGGCTATTTTTACATTTCACGGCCTTTCTTGCAAACAGAACCGCCTGCACTTGCCCCTCCCACAAGAAGCGGATTTCGCCTCGGACGCGCGTCCATTTCTCTTTGGACGCACGAATGCATTCAAAATGTTCAAGCGCCAAACTAGACGCGATAGAGTCGCTCTGTTCGCGTTTGGTGTGAACGCAGCATTAGCATTAGAGCGAGCAGACTTCATGTTTCAAGTGATTAGCCATATTTAAGGTTGATAAATGATAGGCCGAGAACGATCTGTCCGTTACAGATTTTGCCACTTCCTGTGGAGTTTTTTTGTTTTTTTCTGCGACTAACCGACTAATAAAATCGTAGTTTTAGTCCACTATTAGGGGGCAGCCCTATTGCGTATACATTTCTCAATAGCGAGCGGATAGTCTTACGGTCTCCAGCTCTTTGAGGAGGGTGTGCTGTGGGCTTCCCTCTTTCGGGGGCTTGGACACATGGAGGTGAAGGTTGTCGCTGTTACCCAGAGTGTCCAGACACAAAACAAACGCCACGTTGTCCTGCAGGAGACTGGAATCTGAGAGACAAGGACGAGGTCAAAGCTTTAGTGTTTTCTCTTCGATTACATTGGTTTTAAACAGCTTGTGTTTTGCTGATTGTTATCATTGTTGTTATTATTACTAAATTAATGCTATTAAAGTAAGAACTATTACTATTGTAATATTTGACAGAAAAATATGAGTATTTAAGACAAACAATATTATAATATTTGATATTTAGGACCGCAATAAAAATATATCTAAGATTAGTGTTTTCTTAAAAGTATTTTTTTTTTATAAAAAAAATATAAAACTAAGGTATTATAATATTTGACAATAAAATATTTGTAAAAAAAAACTTTAGTGGCACAATAAAAAAATAATCAAACACTTTCCTTAATAAAGGGAAACTAGAAGACATTTAAAAGGACAATAATTTCATATTAGCAGAATATTTTTCCAGATAAAGATTGCAAATTTTTTTTAAAGCTTCAGATTTGCTGCGTATAATTGTTAATATTATTATTACTAAATAACAATATTAAACCAAGTACGAAATATTACTATTGTAATATTTGACTAAAACATATTGAGTATTTAAGACAAATAATATTTTTTTTTTAAAATTTAGGAGCACAGTGAAAATTGATCAAATACTGAATTAACTTAATTAGTGTTTCAAATATTTCTACAAAGTATATTTATTTATTGAATTAATTATGGAATTATGTATATTTTTAACACGGACTTAAAGGCCAATAAGTGTATATTATCATAAATTACAATTATACATTTTTATAAATAAATAAAAATAAATATGCAAATATTATATAAAGTATTTATGAATATGACTTTTAATATATGTAAATATGTTGTATTGTGCAAACCAAATACCATATTTTACTAATTTTTATTTACTATTAATATTAAATAATAATAAAACATATCAAATTATCAAATTAATTACAATACAGCACTTCATTTAAACTATATTAGATGTGCAAGTTGATAAACAGTTAATAAATCTATTTTTAATGTCACATGCGAGTGAATGTCCCGCCCTGTGTGGTTCGTGAGGTCACGTCCGCACCTGTGTGATCCAGATTGTCCTCCAGCCAGCGTTTAGTGCCTTGGTAGTTAAACTTCCCGCCTCCCGACAAGAAAAACAGCAGGTTGTATCTATAAAAAAGAAGTTTTTTTAAAGCATGCAGACAGAAATCTGATTGAAGCATCCGTTATACTAAACGAAGCGCAAGTGTTACCCTGCATGTGTCCTCTTGTAGGAGTAGAGTCTGGAAAACAGTCTGGCGAGCTCCAGCAACACAGCCACACCGCTACCGTTCGAGTCCGCGCCGTACGACAGCCACTGAAGCAAAACACACACTCAATACACACACTCAATCAAGCTTTGAAATTAACACCCGCCAAATGATGGTAAAAATCAACTATGGCGAGTAACGCTGTCAAATCACGAGCCAATTTGGCATGTTACTTATTATGTTTACTCACTTTGCTGGGGAAGTTCGTGTGTGAGCCAAATCTGTCCAGATTTAGCGGAAATACTCAACTTGTGAGTCATTATGATATATTTAATATATCATATTGTGCAGAATCTGCTCATATCTGGCTGGCTTGAACATGCCCGTCATTACGCAACAAATAACGGCGCGCTTGTTCACTTGCATTGAAGCAATAGCGAAGATTAAAAAGCATTTGGTTAACAGAAGATACTTTTTTTTGGATGTCCCGACTCCTTTGTACTGTATTTATCTGTCCTCCTAAAACACATTTTTGGTGATGAGGATGACAGAGGGAGGAGATGCTGGATGACAGGAGTTAGTTTGAATAAGAAATGAATGTATAAAATCCAAATTTTATAACATATATATATATTTATTACATGGCTTGGTTGAATTCTAATGTAGAATGCGGTCTGTTATTTCTTGATAACACACCGTTGCTAAGTATAACAGACCGTTGCCATGAAAAACAGAGCGTTGCCATGGACACAGCATTCTAACCGTAGAGACGGAACGGACTATTTTCTTTAGCTGAAGCCATATAAATCGTTCTTAAATAAATAAATTCCTTTTTAAATCAATATTTTGTGTCAAATTATTGATTATTTGGTAGGTAGCCATGTAATAAGCAGGATAATGTATAGCGAGGCAGTTGTTATAGCGAATACAACTCCCTTCAGGCTCCGCGTCGGGCTCATAATCAGCCTGTCGGGGGTTGTATTCGCTATAACAACCGCCTCGCTCTACATTATCCCTTACATACATATATATATATATATATATAAGCTGTGACGTAGTTAATCTGGTTCATTTATTTTTCTGGCTAATAGAAGTTCTGAATGGCCGGTAACTTAAAAATTGAGTAGCCAAATTGGCCGGTGAGTGAAAAAGTAAATTTCAAACCCTGCACACAATAGAGGTTATATGTGTGTGACGTCACCGTCGGCCGGAGTGACTGCGGTCACTCACACTGAGTGGCAGAAACACTGAGCGACAGAATCTGTTTTCAGTGTGAATGCCCAGAAAAACACACAAAACACATGAAAAAGCTAAAAAGAGCTTTGAGATTGACTGAACAACTAGATTTGACAAGAAATCTGAGGTGTATTTGTACAGACTGCTGAAAGCTACAGAACAGAGAAGCAAATAGATCATTGCAATTCACAGAAACAACTGGATCCAGGCAGAGAAAGCTGGATTTGGAGGTGTCATTTAGGGGTAAAATCATACCATATATATTGTATTGTTATATATTTGATTGACAACACATCAATTAAATATTTACCGTCGTATATTCTGCTAAATCGGATGTTTTTAAATAAACACAGAGAAAAAACTATACAAGTTTTAAGGCTGGACAGTATGATGATATATATAACATTGATATGAATGATCACATGGATTTAGACCCATATTGTATTTATATAAAGCGTTGACGGGCAAATTTGCTTCATGTATTATTCCCTGTTAACTCCAGTCACTCAGCGGCTCTTCTGACACTCAGGCCGGCTGAAGAAAGTAACGTCAGTGTATTCCCTCTACACCTCATCGAGCGACACGAGGGCCTTACCGGAGCAACTCCGAAAGAGTCGTAGTGAGCCACCAGAACGATAGTGGGCAGATCTTCTCCCGCACCGGTGAGACGCCCCTGAGGACACAACAGAGATTATATGATGGAAATCATGCTTTTCTAATTCTGAGAGAGTTAAAAGACAAGTAGTTAGACTTAAAGCCATATTGCTTATTGTTGTTGTTTGTTTTAAGTGTTTTTGTTCAGTTCTTTAACTGAGATTCATTCACCAGGCAGAATTTCGTTGTACTATATGTGACCCTGGATCACAAAACCAGTCACATGACGCACGGGTATATCTGTGGCAATAGCCAACAATACATTGTATGGGTCAAAATTATCCATTTTTCTTTTATGCCAAAAATCATTAGGATATTAAGATCATGTTCCATGAAGATATTTAGTAAATTTCCTCTCATAAATATATAAAACATGTATTTTTGTGAGTGAATGCAGCACAATCGTGAACATAAATGCACAACTTTAAAGGAGATTTTCTCAATGTTTAGATTTTTTTGCACCTCAGATTCCAGATTTTCAATAGTTGTATCTCAGCCACATATTGTCCTATCCTAACAAACCACACATCAATGGAAATATTATTTATTCAGCTTTCAGATGATGTATAAATCTCAATTTCGAAAAAAATTGACCCATGTGACTGGTTTTGTGGTCGAGGGTCACATATGTATAATGACAATAAAGTTCGAGTTCATATTGAGTAGGGGTGTAACGATATTCAAACCGAACCCAAAAACCGCGATACTCTCATTTCGAACCGAAAGCGCCCCGTCCCCTACTGCCCCGCCCAGCTCTCACTTCACCATATGTCACAAAACTATTTTTTTCTGACATTTGATTAAATAGTAATTAGTAGCCTACACTTGTAACAACTAATGAAAGCTGTATTTTTTCTAAATATACATTTCCAAGTGCATGGCACGTTATATTTGGTGATCGATCACGCTTGGCAGTTAGACTGCAGTGTTTCCCACACATAGACTAATTCGTGGGCGGTGCGCCACAGAATCAACACCGTCCAGTCCGCTACATATTACGCCGCCAAAGCGAATTTTTATCCCGCCAAAGCCTTATTTGATCGGTGAGTGATGTAGATGACAGACTGCTGTGCTTGTGACCGGTCACATGTTACTGAAGAACGAGCAGAGAGAGAGAGCCCGGCCGCGCGCGCGCACTCTCATGTCTTTAAACTGTCTTGCACTCCCTCCCTCGCGCATATTAATCAAAATCTTGAATTGACACGATGGTAAAAGGTCGGAAGACCGAAGCTTCACGTGGAGCATTGGGAGATTTTTTTCCTGAATTACCGATTTGTTTTGTGCTAAAAAAAACGTTGCCTTTTCTTCTCTGAAAAGCGTTCCGCACATTCAGCTGAGACAAACCACACTTTCAATAAACATACACACCTATCCAGTGATTAAATGTTTTCTGTGTTGACACAAATCTTGTGCGATGTCCTAAACTGCCGGGATAATCACACAACGCGTACACACCGCTAATGACACCTCCGATTCGCGCACTAATGACTCCTTTGAACCAATTCCATTTAATGAATGGTTAAAACAACTGATATCAACAACTACACACGTCTAAATCGGTAATACTTTACAATAAAGTTCAATTTATTAAACTCTAGTTAACTACATTTAGTTAACATGAACTATTAATAAACTGCACTTCTAGCATTTTATTATTAATCTTTGTTAATGTTAATTTCACCATTTACTAGTAGCCTTAATAAAATCAAAAGTTGTTAACATTAGTTAGCCTAATGCACTGTGAAGTAACATGAATAAACAAAGGATGAACAGCTGTATTTTTATTAACTAAGATTAACAAAGATTAATAAATAATACAGTAAATAGATAGTTAATGAGTTAAATTATTGGTATTGTTATTAAGTTAAAAGTGAATAGTGTTCTTTATTCTAGCTGGTGCCCTGCCAGGAACCTCACAGCAAACCGCACCGAACCGAACCGAGGCTCCAAAACTGTGATATGAACCGAACCGGGGCATTGGTGTATCATTACACCCCTAATATTGAGTGACATTTCTGCCATTTCTCACTTTAAAAGTCGACAGTTGCGCAACACAAGGTCAAATTGACAGTTGTAGTTTTTATTTACACAATAACAATCTCCAAAGTGCGTTCACACAACAACGCCAGCTGTTTCATCAACACAACACGTGTCATGTGCTCTCGTGAACGCACGTTGGAGATTCATATTTTGTAAATAAAGTGGTAAATTATGTTTTTTTGGGCACATCGCTTCATAAAACGTAGGTAGTCACATGGGTGACTTAAATGATGTCTGTACTACCTTAAATAGACTACGGCAATTAACATTGTCAGAACATGTAGTTAATTACATGTTGTTTTGTTTAGTTATATATAACCGTGTAATCTACTTTATCAATATATATAACAATATAATCGCGATCTTTCTTTTAAACAAAAAAAACCTGATTTCTCAGCTCTACATTAATGTCAATTTTGCCACAAATTCGGCTTTAGAAGACTCTCGTAGTCCAGAACTACTTTTATTATAGTTTTCAACTTTCACTAGATGATAAAGCAGCTTGAAATGTTCTTCAAAACATCATTTTGGTTCAGAGAACAAGGAAAGTCATGCAGGTTTGGTAGGACATCACGAGTAACTGATGACAGAATCTGGCATTATGGGTAAACTGGTGTTTTCTGGCATCAGTTACACTCACCTCTAGACTGGTAATGGCCCAGTCACTGACAGCTTTACTCTGAGCTCCACTGGTCACCATCTGAAAACCATTAGCTGTCGCTGTGTGCAGCAGCACTGTGCAAAAACAAATGCATACACATTAACTATAAAACACTTATGTAAACATACACACACGGTATAATACATTAATATGTATAAAAATGATTATAAAATAAAGTATATTTATATGCATGTATTAATACAACATATTTTATATAAATCATTTATTATAATATATAAAATGAAATATATATAATTTGTGATATTTTTATACATATGTGAATGAAATATAATGTGTATATTTTGTATAATATATAATAAGGTGTTTGTATATACATATATATATATATATATACACACGCATACATTTATGCTGTAATATATAATTTATAGACAATTAAAAAATAAAGATAACATTATATAAATAGATAAAAAAACAAAAAAAATATTTATATATTTTTATTAAAAAAATCATAATATGAATTATTAATATTGTATACAAATAACACGTATTGCAATATATATTTGTCTGATATGTAACAATTAAAATTATAAATTAGCTTTATATACAGGGGTGCACATAACTTTTTCAGTGAGTTACTCAGATGAGGACCAGGAGATGGTGTTTGGTACTCACCCCATATGTAGCGTGGCCACAGCTGCCAATCATGACGTCACATTTCCGTTTTTATAGCATAAAATAACTAACTAAAACCAAACTTATTAAAAAAAAAATAAACGAAAACTTAAATTTACATCAGCGTGGGGGAAAAAACGACCTAAAATGATAGAAAACACCTTTGGAAAAAAATTATTTGAAGTGTTATTTGATTGTTCAGATATATTTATTTGTATAAATTAAATATAATTAATCCTTATTAAAGATATTAAAGAGCAGTGAATTTTCTCTTTTTATTTTGTTGTTTGATCAATATTAAGTGTACAGAAGGCATTAGGTTTATTACGCACTGTCACTTTAAGAGCGAGTGTGCAGATCCAATTGCACTGATGCACGGTACGTTCTGTAAAGACATAACCGACTGTGTTTACGTGAATACTCTCCAAAACGGTCATTTAGACATAATGTTGTGTGTATTTGTCCATTCAGACGCGAAAGAGAGCTCGATTCAGTCCTTGCGCGCAGCGCGCTGTGTCTATGTGCGGGGCTGCATGCTTCGGGTCGTGTGTGTGTGTGTGTGTTCGCACAGAAAAACATACCGAATAAAGCTGTCTTTCGCGTCGTCACTCTTATTCAGATCTATCCATATGCCTGCTCTTCTCTTTCTCCGAGACGTTTACATTTTTTAACGATTTGAGACATGCATGAAGCGCATGCCGACTCGGTAGATCAGCACGTTACAATTCATATGTGCGCATCTTCCACAAACGCAAATCAGTTCTGACTGGATCACTTCCCCAAATCGTCCCTCCCTTACATTTTCGTCTAGTTTTTATTCGTCATAGTGGTCGTCATTTAAAACAAGGTTTTTATTTAGTTATCGTCTCGTTTTCATCTGTGAAAAAATTTAATTAACACTGCCTAGGTTACATTTTGGCGACAGTACGCAAAGGCACGTAGTAACACAAGTGGCATTACGCATTCCTGATTTTTGTCGCGCATGCGTACCTGCGTACCAGTTATGTGCACCCCTGTTTATATATATATTTATATAAAATATTGTATAAAAAAGACATTAAAAATAAAATAAGATAATATATCTAATTATTACAATATTTATTATATTAAAGCATTTCATTTAAACTCTCTTGAACGTTCATGAAGAATTCCACAGAAGTGCATATTTCGGGTACCTTCCGCCGCTGATGAAGAGCCCTGTGAGGAAGAGGAGATCTGTGTCTGTGTGTAGATGGACAGCAGCTCCTCGTCCTCCAGGGCGAAGTACACGGGCACGATGGTCTCGGTGGCCAACAGCTCCGGCTCCAGCTCCATGAACTGCTGCCGGGGACGAAAACAGACCAAAATCAGCTCCAGGAGGAACATCGGACACGGCACGCGCCTCTGAACGGCTCCTTAGTAGCGCTGGGACAATATATCCATGCATTGTTATTCGTGGATCGACTCCGAATGCATCACAAAAATCTAGGCTAGATTTTAACCGCACGCTCTGAGTTTGAGAATGTTCTCGCACCTCAGAATGCTTTTATGACTTGAGATGAACTTAAAAACCCTTGTAATTCGCTTCAACCTTTATTATTTTATAGAAGGTTCAAGTGGTGCGTGTAAGGCAGGGGTCACCAAACTCGGTCCTGGAGGGCCGCCGTCCTGCAGAGTTTAGCTCCAACCCCAATTGACCCTCTGCAGGGAGCTTGATTGACAGGTGATTTGACCAATCATACTTCACCATCCGCCATTTTGTCCGACAAAGCAGTCAGGAGAGTTAGTAGATTAACATGGGAGGATTTGAACTTGAGAAGCGGAGTGTACTGACGCATTTCCGCGGTTAAAACAACATTTCTTCTGATGTTCATTCATGTTTATTTGATGCTATAAATGAACTAGAAGGAAGAGATGATCGGTTCACGAACGGCTTTAACTGAGCGATCGGTCACGACACATTAAAGAGCCACAAAACGGTATTTATTGTTTAAATTTCTTTTAAAAAATGACCAAATTTGAAAGGTGAGACATTGTTTAATATCAAAAGTAACCTGGTCTGTCCTGTCTTTATTTATCACTGCGTGAGAACATGGTGTGTGTGTGTGAGAGCGGCGTAGTTTGTCGGACATAGCGACAGTAACTAAGGGGGGCGGGTCTTTGCGAACGGTCAATTAAACACACCTGAACCAGCTAATCAAGGTCACACTAGGCATACTAGAAAGTTTCAGGCAGGTGTGTTGGACTTGGTTGGAGCTAAACTCTGCAGGACCGAGTTTGGTGACCCCTGGTGTAAGGCGTTGGAGGCCAGCAGAGTACGGCTGTGTCTAGAGCACGCAGCGCCCTCTGCTGTTAAACACTAAACTCAGAATCGATTCGAGAGAGAATCGCAATGTATTCGGAAAAATGTTAATCATTCCTCGATTCACGATGCATCGATATATTGTCCCAGCCCTAGTCGTCAGACAGCGTTACCTGCACTATGTCCTGGGGCATAGTGGACATGTTCTGGGGCAGTATGATGACCACGGCGCCCGCAGACTGCCGGAGGGCTTTCTGGTATTTCTCGAAAGAGAAATCGGCGAGCCGCATCATCACGCATCGACGGCTGAGCACCTCGGCCTCCACTGAACGAGCCTCGGTGTTTAAAATGGCATTACGGGAACCTGCGAATCAGATCAGATCAGATTATTAATGCATGTGCCACATATTGAAGAAAAAAAACCTACCTATGTCATATTGCATTTTGATCATAGAAATATTTACAGTGTACTTACTCAAATAAGTACTGAGTAATATTAATTGACTACATACTTATTAGAGTTACGTTTAGGGTTAGTTACTTGTAATTGTGCATAATTTAGTAGCCTACATATATTAACATGTAAATATGTCACCAATAAAGTGTTAACAAATGTTTCTCTTCACCAAAATATATCAAATAAATATCTTAGAAGTCTGTAATCACCTGTAAAACCAGTTTTGATTCATGAATTCTCATGAAGAAGAGATGTTTGATAAACTGCCACATCCTAACGCTTCAATGAAGGGTTATTATCCTTAACTAAGTCTAAAGCTATTGCTAATTTAAAAATAAGACAAACTATAGTAGTATTAAATAATACTAAAATAGCACTGCAAAAAATAACAAAACTTTACACATAAAGAGCTACGAAGGAGTCACTGTGGTAATACCATGGTATTTCTTGAAGTATCTTGTACCAAGGTATATTTGTTAACTAAAAAAATGAACTAAATTGAACAGAACTGAAACATGTTAAAGTTGAAGCACTAAAATAACAAACTGGAAAAAGATAAAAACAAACTGAAATGAAGCTGAACAAACTGAAGTAGTAAAAAGGACAAAAGCACATATCAAAACAAAAATACTAAAACTAAATTTAAAAACTTAACTATAATAGTACATAAATAATAGTGCTGCGTCAATGTGAGAGTAACGCGGTAAATACCGCGGTATTTAACAGTACGACATGTAAATATGAAAGTCCATTATTAAACCATTGATTGGTTCGAGTTCACAACCATTCAGTTACGAGCCCTGGAGCACATTTTGAACCTAGAAACACTTCAAACACGGTAACACCATGGTACCAGTCTGGGGTGTTGTTGATAACTGAAAGGTTGTAACGTTAGGTTTAAACCCCAGCAGACGTGGGTTAATAACCCACTACGCCACCACATGTCCCAAATACAAAGCGAGAGATGTTAATAAAGCATCATATGGGTATATAAAGCGTGTTGTGTCGGTTTATTACCGTAGGTTTGTCCCTGCAGGTCGTACTGCTGCATGCGGTACACACTGAACTCATGCGCCGCTTCCGCGCGCAGCGGACACACCAGCACCAGAAACAGCACCAAACTCAGCGGGAACGACCACTTTAGCATGTTCTCCAACACCTCGCTGGCCTCCTCGAACATGCTGGAGCCGGTTCGGGAGATTCCGACAGAGAGAAACGGAGAAAAAGACTGAATGAATGATTGACGGCGATTGCTCGAGCTGTCAGGCGCCGCGGTGGTGAGAGTTTCAGGCAGGCGAAATCACCGGACACCTACACATCTGTCGTACTGTAACGAGACTGACGTTTTTGCTTTTACCTTTTTTTTACATGACAGATTGCGTTGAATACTGCTAGTTAAGAATTTAATATTTTTGAAAATAATTACAATTTATGAAATATTGTTCATGTGCATCTTTTTTTTTGTGTTGGTTGGGGTCCATCAGGAATATTCAAGGGCTACCTCATCTGACCTTTCTCTCCAGATTTATTTAGCCTATTTATTTAGCAAAATATACACAATCAGTTACATTTGGGGAGTGCAGTACAATTCTTCATATAAACAATAAATTACAGTATAAATATAACATTTTATTATTATAAATAATTCATTTGTATTTGTTTATAAACTTTATGTCATGGTTAGATTAAAGAAATTACTGTTTATAAAGATAAGACATTTCTGTATATTTGTTTGTTTCCTCACCAATGAGTCACGAGTCATAAAATATGTTTCAATACTGTATTATCAAAATAATATTGTATTGGTTAGATATAAAAGAACATGTCTCCTGAACTATACTACTAGGCTACTAATGTCTGTATTAAAATACAGAATAAATTTTTTACATTAAATAATGAAGTGCTCTTGATGACCACTAGAGGAGTCTTCCCGTTTCCCACAATCCAAATCTCATCATGTGCATTTACTGGTTAAATTAGTCAGAAAATAATTAACATTCACAGTTATTCTCATACAGAAATAGTTAAAAAACTATGATTTTACTGTAAAATCAAGTTTGAATTCAGCTCTTAACTCAGTTATTAGTGATTGATTAAATAAAATAATATAACATAAATATGAAGCTCAAATACCCAACAGCATTAGTTTTAGAGTGACATTACTCTTATGTGAAGTAAAAGGCCGCATATGTTTTGCTTAGTTATTGGTTCATATAAAAATTCTGTTTATATTTATCTTTTCATTTGTTTTTGTTTACTGCTGCAGAATATTATTCACTTCACATTAAAATTAATAAAAGTATTTGGTGTCTTGAAATGATCAAATCTGAGATTATTATCATTAATTATTCAGATGTTGGCCTCTCAGGCAGTGTAGTTTTAAAAAAGAAATATCTAAAATCACAATAAACACTCACAGAGTGACTTTACAAACCGTTTATTGACTGATCTGATCTCAGTTTGATGTGTTTATTCCTCAGACTCTGTCCACTGTTGTGGTCCTCCTGAAGCTGTGATCCGATTGGTCCTCTCTGCTCTGGTGGGCGTGGCTACTGTCATCATTCTGGTTTATGACATCAGATCCAGTAGAAATAACAGGATTATTGATTTTTAATGTCTTTCTATATTCCTCTTCCTCAAAGAGATCTGAAGCTCCATCAGTGCTGGATGACCTCAGTGTGAGACTGAAGGCTGTTAGTTTGAATCTCAACATTAAGATGTTTGATGTTCATCTCTCATATCCTCTCTAGAATATGTTCTATTCTATTCTATTCTATTCTATTCTATTCTATTCTATTCTATTCTATTCTATTCTATTC
This sequence comes from Phoxinus phoxinus, assembly GCF_949152265.1. Classification (NCBI taxonomy): domain Eukaryota; kingdom Metazoa; phylum Chordata; class Actinopteri; order Cypriniformes; family Leuciscidae; genus Phoxinus; species Phoxinus phoxinus. The sequence goes on along the minus strand of NC_136895.1, from coordinate 28,198,958 downwards.
TATTCTATTCTAATTTGAACAGTTGATATGATTACAGCAGTATTTTCTGTTCCTGGCACAGATATTCAACATCCTGGTGTGCTTACATTAATTGAGCATATTTATTTGAATATTAATCATATGAAGATATCAGAGGACACTTTCACACACACACACACACACACACACACACACACACACACACACACACACACACACACACACACACACACACACACACACACACACACACACACACACACACACACACACACACACACACACACACACACACACACACACACACACACACACACACACACACACACACACACACACACACACAGTTATAGCAGGCGATCTGTTCCTGCTCCATAAAACCATTAGAGAAACTCTGAGATCAGTCTGAGAGGAGAAACAATCCAGACATTTGATCAGAAATGAAGAACAAGCGTCCTGAAGAGAGTTACAGGAGAGAGCAGAGACAAACACTCACAGGATCTCAGGACACGATCAAACTGTTGCTTTAAGATGTTTTTAACACGCTATTGGTCAGTTTATTTCAGTTGAAAGTCACACCATTGACTCACAGGAAGTTCAGGCCTACTGGAGCTCAAAGTGTCGATGATCAAAGTGTGAATTATGCAAAATAGAGTTAGATAGTGAAATGCATGAACACTGAATAAATAGGCAGATATTTTTACTGAATGTAGAGTTTCACTTCACTTTACTACAGAGCAGCTTCACATCAGCACGTCTGTCATTTTCTTAATTCAAGTTTTGAAGAGTTTGTCTTTTCATATTTGTGACTGAAACCGGTGAAGATGTTTCTCTCTGTTTTGCTCTGCTTGTGTTTCTGGCGTCTGGATGGTGAGTTTAAATGTGTTTTTATGACTTCAGTTGCTTCTGCATCAGGTTCACTGTTGGCTTCTCTAAATGTTGGTTGTATAAAAACACTGAAGCTCAAACAGCATCAGCATTAGTTTCAGTGTGACGTGATTCTCGTCTGAAGTAAAAGTGTTTTCTGTGTGTGATGTTGTGTGGAGATCAGACCAACTTCAGTTCCAGGAACAGGATATCAGAGTTTTATTTAATATGAGATGCAATTATTAATGCCATTTTAACACCATTTTGCTTCTGTTGTGTCAGTTTTGTTGTATAGATGTTATTCAAATGAAATCTCAAACAGGTTAGTCTACTTTTTCTGTGTGTTCTTCAGGAGTGTTTGCTGGTGCAGTGAAGTCAGTGTCAGTGACGGAGGGAGATTCAGTCTCTCTAAACTCTGGTCTCACTGAAATACAGGAAGATGAAGAGATATTCTGGACGTTTGGATCTAACGGGCCTCTTATTGCTAAAACTAATGGAGTGAAAAATACAATCCCTGATGTTCTTGATGGGATATTCAGAGACAGACTGAAGCTGGACAAGAAGACTGGATCTCTGACCGTCATGAACATCACAACTGAACATTCTGGAGTTTATGAAGTTGAGATCAGCAGAAGCTCATCGTCTACACACAGATTCAGTGTTACTGTCAATGGTGAGACAATTACACAATAAGAATTGTTTCTTAAATACTTTTACACAAATAATAAAAAACATTTTCATGCTATTTTTAATACTTCAGAGCAAAGAATGCAAAAAGAAGTGCTGCTTCAGGGTGTAAAATCTCGGTGCTCTTTGGTTGTATATGGGATACAGAATCTAATAAGTTAGGAACTCCAAGGCACTCGAAATAAGTAGAAAAAAGTTAAAAAGCCTTTATTTCATTGATGGCTCAAAACATTAAAAATGGTGACAGATCACCTACGCGTTGCGGCTTTACATGCCTTCGTCAGGGTGTGTATTTTATTAAACACTTACACAACAATGTACATCACATGTCTGTAACAACACATATAATGTACAAAAACAAGACCTTTCTGTCTTTTTTCTTCAATACATGGCGTTGAGCCGTTTGGCATGTTGAATACACGTCTATCAATACTTGATTTATATTTAATATTCCAGTTATCTGGATAATACCAAAAATGAAAAACCTAGAATCCAGTGCTATATGCCGTATCATATTATTGAATTCTTTCCAAAGCTCTCATATTTTATCACATTCCCACATACAATGAATTAATGTGCCTTTTGCACCATTCCATTCAAGTATCTGGTATGTAATATACTGGAGATATATAAGTTAGGCATACGCCAGTTGTACTGTAGCAGATTTAGTCTGCTGTTTGTTTGGGCCTTTACACATTTTTGCTCCCATTTTTCCTTATCTATGTTCAATCCGAGTATGGCAAGCCGTTTTAGCTTTTATTCATTTCCAGGATATGAATTCTTGATATCAACAATTACATTTTTGATATCAACAATTACATTTTTTGATATCAAAAATGTAATTGTTGATATCAACAATTTAATTCTTGATATCAACAATTGAATTGTTGATATCTGTAATTGTATTTTCACTACACTGTAAAAAAATTCCGTAAAAATACGGTACAATGTACCATATTAATTTGAAGGAATTTTCCGTATTTGTCTTTTACAGGACTTTTACCCGTATTTTGAATTACGCGTTGCATTGTGGGAACTAGAACCTGATCGGCGCGAAAAGTTTGAGACGCAACCGCCATTACACACGCAGATGACCGCGGCCAAAGTTGCTTTATAAAGTCGGATTTCGGATGTGTGGAAGTTATTCTGACACTTCTGTGGTAAAAACCGAAAATTATATTTAGCTAAGAGTCAAATAAGCTGTTTACGTAATGTTATTTGGTTGCCACCCGGCTTGTTAGGCAAATGAATGTCGGAGCCGTCGCGTTTATCATTTTATGCTTATCGTCACACATTGAAATATTTATTTCACACTCGTGGAAGTTCCCCTGGTTGTATGTGTTATAGTGTCCTCGTTGTAACTGGTTTATTGGCTTTTATTTGGTCGGTGATGCGGTTTATTTCGTGCCGAGCGCACCCGTTAACCAGGATGAAGTGCAGTAACGTTACTCGTGTTTTTGGAGCAGTTTAATGGCTTCAAACAAAAGCCACCAGATAAAATCGTCGAGAAAAGTAAAGGCCATTTAAGACTTGATTTAAAAGGCATGAAGATACAACGTGAAGACGGTGTGAAGATGCAGTACAGCTGGATAAAGGAAAACACCACGTTTTCTTCCAAATGAGGTACGTTAATGTTATGTTTACGTTAGACTTTTTATTGTCTTGTTTTTGTTTTAGACGACACACAGACATTATACACACACGACACATATGACTTTTAAACCCTTAATAATGACCTTGAAAGAATAATTTAACATGACTGCTATTATACTTTATTATAGTTTGTTTCATAGTTTCTGTTGTTTTCTTATCTATTGACAGGACTTTCCTTATGTAAGTTACTGTGCATCCCAAGCACCACCCTGGATGCTCCTTATGGGTTTGTATTTTGTTTTATTAGTATTTTATTATTATTAATCATTATGAGTTCTCAATATTGGCAAAACACATTTAAATTTAAAGTCTGAGGAAAAATGTTTATAGAAAAAGTTGGTTGCTGAATAGCCCCTTCAAAGATTTTTACGCTTATAGGTCAGTAGAAAAGCATTTTATAAGGAAGATTTAAACAACTGTTTTTGGAGCGGTTTTCTGAAGTGGTCGTGTAATGTTTTTCATTTTGTAATATCTTATTTGTTTAAGGTGATGGGCTTTCAGGATTGCTGTCATTCAATAAGTTATTATTGACCACATCTCCTACCCTATTGAGGCAGTGAGCTACAAAATGGCACTTATCCTGGAGTTCATAAAGGTAAGCAACACATTTTTAATGAAATTATTTATAGAGCATGTTGTTGTGTTACTGTTTATAATTGAAAATAATGAAACATATAAGGTATAGTTGAGCAGACAAGCTAACATAACATGCAATTGGAGTCCACTGGAAACAGAAGTCTTAGCATTTAATACAGTGTTTGAATTTGAAAGAATTAGGGATGGCAGTTGATAATTTAACGAACGTAAAATACTGTACGATTATTTTTCAACCTCAACCTGGTCTGCATGATACTTTGTAGTTCAATTGCCTTCATTTAATTTCGTGTGTAGCTAAAAACATATATTTTTTTTCTTATGCAACTTTCCTGTGCAGAAATCCTGAATGAAGGTCGAAAAGGCTGAGATGAAGGAAACCAAACGTCTACACATTCCTCCAAGACTGCTGAAGTTCCTGTATGAACAACTGAAAATCCATGTAAAGTTTAAAGGGATAGTTCACTTTGAAATTACATTTTGGTGTGTTTTAGCTTACCTGAAGTGCATCCAAGATGTAGGTGTCTTTGTCTCCGCAGTAGTTTCAATTTTGATATTTTTAGGTCAAACCATTCTTGTCTGTCAGTCATATAATGCAGGTATATAGGTACTGTCTCCAAAAGCATGCAGAGAAAAGTCCAAATTAAAAAATGCCCCATCGTAAGTGCACATTGATGGCCTAAGACACGAAACAAGCGGTTTGTGTGAGAAAACGAACAGTATTTATATCGTTTTTATCTCTTTTACACAACCACGTCCAGGCGATCTGTTTACGTAGTCTGCGTAAGCGCCGTAAAGCTCCGGAAGTGTTCTCCCGGATGAGTTCGCGCGAGCTTGCGTAAATGTATTTTTTTACATCGGTTTAAACATCCCGGATAAGTGCAAACTAGTACCATTTATATTAGCCATCCTACCTACAATCTCTGTTCTGTGCATAGGTTCTGGTGTAAACATACCAAAATTTAATTTCAAAGTGAACTATCCCTTTAAGCTTTTGTCAAATCTCAAAATGGACCTTTAACTGAACATACCTGAAGGAAATTTTTTCACGGAAGTTGTTCACTCCAAAATTAAAATAATGTAATTTATTACTCGCCCTCCTGATGTTCCAACCCTGCAAGACTTTAGTTCATCTTCAGAACAAAAATGACGATTTTTTTTTATGAAATCTGAGAGCTTTCTCTTCCTCTGTTGACAGCTTACGCAACTACCACTTTCAAGCTCCAGAAAGGTAGTAAAGACATCATTAAAGTAACATGGTGTCCTAACCAGATGCGATAAGATTCTAGCAACAAGCTGTTTTTCAGCGATCTATATTTTGTGAGAAAAGATGTGTTTTTTTTCTTCACACAAAACATTTGTGCACATTTATTTCATAAATTTGAGGTTAAACCACTGGAGTCACATGGATTACATTTATGTCTGTATACCTTTCTGAACCTTGAAATTGGTAGTTGCGTAAGATGTCAATGGAGGGACAGAAATCTCTCCGATTTCCTCAAAAATATCTTAATTTTTGTTATGGAGACGAATGGAAGTCTTGTGGGGCGTGGAACAACATGAGCGTGAGTAATTAATGACAATTTAAATTTTTTGGTGAACTAACACTTTAAGGAATATGGTGTTCTCTTACAGAATGGCATTAACACTAACATTTCACTCTACTATTGACTAAGTCTAAAGCTATTTTTAATGATAAAAGCAGCAGACCTGTATTCGTATTCCATTTGTTTTTGTTTCTTTCTGTATTGTATTTGTATTGTATTGCATTTGAAAATGTTTTGAATCTTGACTTTCACAGTTAATTAAGTTTTTTTTCAAAGAATTTTGTGAGCTATTTGGTGCAACACCAATATTGTGCAAGTACCTGCTCATGTTTTCTTTTTTTAATTCTGTCTCTTGTTTGTTTAATGTCTAAACTTATTCCACAATACAAGCACTTTTTAATGGGTCTTTGTACATTGTTTCATTTGTCATATATATTTATATGTACATTTCTTTACTCATTGAATGCATTTAAGAATGTTTGCATGAATATTTGTACAAAAATAAACCATGTTAAATTTGTATATATGGTTCTTGAATTATTTGCCACCAAAATATATGGTATAAAATTTCTATAAATATAGAAATTTCTGTATAAGGATTATCCGTTAATAGTACAGAAAATGTACTGTTAATATACAGAATTTTCCGTTTTAGAGGTGAAGGAACTGTCCGTAATTTAACGGAAAATGTCCTGGTAATTTTCTGCCAGTACATTATCCGTTTTTTTACGGAATTATTTTTTACAGTGTAGTGAAATGTCACAATAGGCTGCCATTCAAAATCAATTGTTGATATCAAGAATTGATTTCTTACTAGTAAAAATGTAATTGTTGATATCAATAATTACATTGTTACTAGTAAAAATGCCAATTACTGATATCAATAATTCAATTGTCACTAGTTGAAATGTCTATTCTTGATATCAACAATTGAATTGCTACTAGTAACATTTTTCATTTTTGATATCTGAAAATGTATTTATGATATCAATAATATTTCAGATATCTAAAATGGCTTTCTTACTAGTAACAATCACATTCATGATATCAGAAATGAACATTGTCACTAGTGAAAATGGGATTATTGATATCAAAAATTAACATTGTTACTAGTAGCAATTCAATTGTTGATATCAAGAATAGACATTTCAACTAGTGACAACTGAATTCTTGATATCAAAAATAAAGGTTTTTACTAGTAAGAATTGTATTTCTGATATGTGAAATTGGAATTTCTACTAGTAAGAAATCAATTCTTGATATCAACAATTGATTTTGAATGGCAGCCTATGGTGACATTTCACTAGTGAAAATACAATTACAGATATCAAGAATTAAATTCTTGATATCTAGAATTAACATTTTAACTAGTAAAAATGTAATTGTTGATATCAAGAATTAGCATTGTTACTAGTGGAAATGTAATTCCTGATATCAAAAATGGCCATTGTTACTAGTATAAATCTAATTCCTGATATCAATAACTATAATTTTAACTAGTGAAAATGTAATTGTTGATATCAAGAATTCATATCCTGGAAATGAATAAAAGCTAAAACGGCTTGCCATAATATGAGGTCTTGTTCCCACATGTCTAATCTAGATGCAGTTTTCTCCTGAAAACCTAGCATGTTGTATAAACTAGATAGCCTATGTGTCCTCCACCTTCACTTTCTTTAGATATACATGTCTACAGATTAGTTCTGGCCCAGCAACAGAAATAATTATTCATTAAGTTTACAAAACAAAACACACACACACACACACACACACACACACACACACACACACACACACACACACACACACACACACACACACACACACACACACACACACACACACACACACACACACACACACACACACACACACACACACACACACACACACACACACACACACACACACACACACAGGCAGTGTAATCTAGTTACATTTGACTATAGTGTTTATGTATTGAGCTGATCTCTGTCTTCTGTGGTAGATCAGACACATTCACTCACACTAATGACTGTCTTTCTTTAGCCGCTACAACACCAGACCCACGGACTCCTTCAGGTCCTCCTTCAGGTCCTCCTTCAGGTCCTCCTTCAGGTCCTCCTTCAGCCCCAGTGACTCTGACAGCGCTGATCTCTGCTGCTGCTGCTGGATCTCTGATGATTGCGGCTGTATTTGGGATGTTTTGGATCTGCAGGAAATGCAGAGATGAAGGTAAAGTAAACCTACAGCTCAAACATCCTTTAAAAACAATATTATTGACGTTTTGATTGAACGTGTGTGTGTCATTACAGATCAAACTGATGCAACTCTCTATAAACACTTTGGTCAGATGAAGGTAAGAGTCTCTGTGTCATTTCAATCAGTTTAATTAACAGCAAAATAACCGCAGAGCATATTGCAATATTCCTGTTTAAAATGTCATACTGCAAACTAATTTACAACAAACTTAAAATAGAAAGATATTGGCAGTGTGCAGTATAATATGAACATGTTTTATGGTTTCCAGAGTCTCTCTTGTTGGTTTTTATTCGTGTTACTGTGAATAAAGTTGCTCTTGTGTTCTAACAGTACATAATACAAATCCCAATAATTTAAAAGACAGAAACTCCATTATGAACAAAACACAAAACAATCAGTCAATGCAAAAAAACTGATTTGTATCCCATAACACTCAACCTGCACATTTGAGTATTATAGCAATGCTCAGATGCATTATCAACCCTCATGGCAAATTTCTGGGAAACTCGGTAACGCTTTAGATTACAGCCCGGAAAGTACTGCGTAATTAAAGCGATTTCACGGTGTAAAGGCCTGTTCACACCGGGACGAATTTCGCGCGATATTCGCCGACGTTTAACGCCTCGTGACTAAACAAAGGGCGCCAATGTGAGTGTGCACACCGTAAAATGCCACGCGTGAAAGCGTCATTTTTTTAAAAACGCCTCGGGTTGGTTTTTTGGTTTGACGCGCTGCGCCAGGTATTTCTGTTTTATATTAAGCGCCATCTAATGTCAGGGAATGAATTTGCATGTTCACTCGGCTCATTGTCAGCGAAAATCGCTTGGGTGTGAACACAAAAAACGCGTTGGAAAACGCTGACGAATAATGCGCGCCGATATTCGTCCCGGTGTGTACGGCCCTTGACTTTCTGTAATTATAGTGTACCTATAAAGTACTTGCATGTAAGTATAAGGGAACAATATGTAAAGTTTGGGGAATAAAGGGGTAACAACTAGCCTGGCTAACGTCAGACGTGGTTCATTTTCTCGTATTTGAGGCGTGGTTTACGAATGCCCAGAGCCATTTATTGGGTGCTACGAGTGTCTATCGCCTGTACGTAGCTCATAGCCAATCGTTTCGATTATACCAGATGACGCATGTAGAGCGCCAGAAATTCGACGAGGAAGAAGACGATGGGTCATAGATTTATGTGTACACGATGGCGTTCTGCCACTATTATCGTTTGTGCAAGACAAACATGAGGGTCGAAGGTAAATCTGCAGTGCACATGTTGATATAAACAAACTGCTTCGGTGTGTCGCGTAGACGTCGTCATCGTCTTGCTGCTTCCTCCCCGTTCTGTGATTGGCCCCCTCGCTGAGGCGAAAATCAGATCGATGGAATCCAGCGGGAATAAAATCGCGCTGCGCACAATGTAGCATGGCGAAACCCAGGCTAGGTAACAACCAGGAGAATAAAAAAATATTTATACTGTTGCGTAAGTATTATATAACTAAGGGGTACTTATTCTACTATTATGATACAACAATCTAACATTTGGGAGCAATTTAGCGAGAACATACACTGCGTACCTTTTTGTAATAATGTGTACCAACACATACTGTACACTGTAAGAAAAAATCTGTTCAATTTACGGTAAAATACCGGCAGCTGTGGTTGCCAGAAATTTACCGTATAAAATAGTATCAACATTTTAGGTTTTACAGACTTAACTTAAAATTTACAGAAATAAACCGTATTTCATTATCTGATATAATATTAATTTACTGACCTATTTAGGTATTAATATCTGTTTTGTACCATTGTAATACACTGATAACCACCAATCACAGCAGAGATGAGAGTCACATGATCAATCAAAGCTCATCAGAAGCAGATCTTCCTCAGGAAAGTTAAAGCTAAAATATAAAAGCTGCACAGTGTCATTCACACAAACATGAAACACAATCATGGTAACACACAAGAAATAAAAAAAAATGCAATAAACATTAATTTAACAACATCAAATGTAACATAAAACCCTAATGTCAATGTAAGGGTTTATGCCCGACGAGGTGTCCATTGTCAGGTTTTAATGGACGACGGCGAGGTGTGAACCGGCCGACGCGCAGCGGAGGACATTAACTGAGGACATCGAAGGGCATTAACCCACTTATACCATGGTCACTTGCCAAATAACACATTTTTAAAACATTAGTTTATATTTTAATTCGTTTTACAATCGAAATCTAAAGTTACAAGTTACAAACAATAACTTGGTTTCCTTGGTTACGCCTGACAGTTTATTTAGGTGTCCTCTATCACTTTTTAACGGACACCCTGCAGCCAATCAGAATCGAGTATTCACCCAGACCATGGTATAAAACTGATTAGAAATAACTAAGAAACTATGAAGAAACAGTTATTTCAACAAAATAATACATCAAATGTGAAGTGTCATGCAGGGAATTGTGGGAATGTCAATTTACGTTTTTTTTCACTGTAAATTATACAAGGAGTTGTTCTTTTTCACTTTTAAAAACTGTGCATTTAACGGTATTTTACAGTAAAATTACATTAAATGTAACATTAGATCTATCACAGTCATTGACCGTATATAGTAACTTTCTGTTAACCAATAAACAGTTTTTCACTGTAGCGTCTTTTACCGTTAAAATCACGATAATTTTTTTGACAGTGTATAGGCTTTTTCAAAATTACAGGGTACATATCTACGCATTTATACAGTAAACTTTTTTAACAAAAGTGCACTGAAAACTAAACAATTGCAACTTTTGCTTAAATATTGGGGAAAGATAATCTTGTTTCATGTAGTTACAGGGTAAGTACAATAAAAATACATAAACACAATCTTATATCACTGACTCGGAAACCTTTATTTGAAAAACAACTTAATTCAAAACAGATTTACAACACTTCTTTTTCATTTAAAACTGCTTTTTTAAATCAACAATTAATTTCAAAAGCTTAAGTCTTGACAGAAAGTAGCATGTTTTGTCCCCCTTTTTTCTCTTGCTTGGCTTCTTCCTTTTGTTCCTCTTCTTTTTCTTTCTTTCCACTGATGAATCTGAAGAAGAAATCATGTCTCTTGCTATTCTGTATTATGTATTAAAAGAAAATGCCGTTCACCCAGAAATAGGTCCTCACCATTTACTCATCTTTACTCACCATTTACTCATCTCATTCCATCCAAGATGTATACGACTGTAACACAAATAAAGGTTTTGAGAAAAAAAAAATACATCTCAGGGAATACATATAATGCAAGCTCATGTGTTCCTAAAAGTTGGAGCATCAATCAGCAAATACTGCAATAACTGTATAATCCATGGATGTATCAATATCTTCTGAAGTGAAACGATAGGTGTTTACAAGAAAAATGACAATATTTAAAAAAAAATTTAACTGTAGACTATCGTTTCAGATTAACTGTAATAAGTTGTTTTCCAAATAAAGCTTTCCGAGTCAGTGATATTAGATTGTGTGTATGTATTTTTATTGTATAGTTTTAGCTGTACTTGCCTTGAAACATGTAGCCCAAACTTAAACATCTACACTTTTGCTATCAAAAAAAAAAAAAAAAAAAAAATGTATAAATGCATAGATATGTACCCTGTAATTTTTAGAGAAAAAAATTGTTGTATAATAATAGTAGAATAAGTAACCCTAGTTCTATAATACTTACAATATAAATATATTTTTTATTCTCCTGGTTGTTACCCCTTTATTCCCCAAACTATACATATTGTTCCCTTATACTTACATGTACATTAGGTACACTATGATTACCGAAAGTTACACTGTAAAATCGCTTTAATTACACAGTTCTTTCCGGGCTGTAATCTAAAGCATTACCGAAAACTCATTTATAAATGTTCATTGATTATGTTTGCATCAGGTTTGTTTTTCTCCTTTTGTGTTTGTGTGACAGGACTCGGAGATGACGGAGGTGATTTACACATATTTCTCCACAGAACAATCATCAAACTCTCTGTGACTCGGTTTCTCACAAATTATGATCTGATCACAACTGCATCTGTCTTTACTCTATCACTGTTTCAGAATATAATCTGATTTGTTTTGTCATTTATATTTCCTTTGTGATCTTTGGTGAGTTTATTGTGATCCTGAATAATAAATACTCTAGATTAGCAAATACCATTTTACATATGTACATGCTTTATCCTCCATGTGTGTCTGCTTGTGTTTATAAATAAAGTTTTCTCTCTCTGAGGTTCAAGAATCTTTTTCAGGAAGTATTGCAATCTAATGCAGAGCGCTGAACTTTAAAGGTTGTTCAAGTGTGTTTTTTGTTCTTCTAGTGTTTTTTTCACATAATAAATACTGATGATTATTTGAGCTTCTCATATTTGTAATGCTTTGATTATATTTCTGTCAGAAAATTAATAGACGCACAGATCTCACTTTACTACTGCTGTATATTTGCTGTATGTGTTTGCTTGATTTATCAATAAAGTTTCTCACTCTGAGGTTCAAGAGTCTCTCCATGTTTTATTACATTTATTATGTCGAGCGCCTCCTGGAGGAATACAGACTTTATATATAGTTTAAAGAGTTCAGCGGCGCACCACATATAAAGCTTTACATTATTAAAATATTATTTAAACTATTATTTGTACATTTTTACATTATTATTATTAGCTCTAATCTATTATTATTAGCTGTAATAATTATTACATATATAATAATTAATAATTATTATTATTATTATTTTTTTTTATCCACAATAACAAACATACATCTTCCCCCAGCTTCTCCTTTAAAATGAGAAAATACTGATTTTGGACACATTATAATATACTTTAAGTTCTACCAGAAAGACTCGGGAGAATTATTTCAACAATCATACATTTATTGACAGCTCAGCAAGCTGATAATATACAAAGTCATTTGGCGTAGGCCCCGTCCGTAGTGCATAATCCGAGGGTATCGGATCTGCAATTCCTGCCTGAAGATGAACGCAGGGGCGCAGCCGACCCCCATATGGACAGGACCATCCTGGTGGTGGTGGGGAGGATGGGGGTAATCGTCGCTTCAGTATCTGCAAACTCAAACATGTGTAAGTACCGAGCTTTTATGCATTGAGCGTGAGAATATGATTGGATAGAAGTGAATCGAAAGTTGACGTAGTAATTGAGTCTTCCCGGCAGAACTTGCGCTAAAGCTTCCATATCCCAGTGAAATACATAAACAACATATCGATGCTTAATTTCCTGCATCAGGGAACGATAAAGTCTTTAAATCTCTAGTGTGATTTGTCTCTGGTCTCGTCTGAGGAGCAACTCCTCCATCTAGTGGCTCACCCTGAACTCACATGTTATCAGGAGTTATTTGCTCAGTATCTTCTGACTCGACTAGTTCTGTCTGATTGGATTTGCTGTTCAGCTGGAGTGTCGTTTGCTTTCTCACTGAAGAATTTCTTTAACAAACCTGGCATTTATTTTATATTGTGAACACAGAATTTCTCTTTTTGGACACAGTTTATGTTTTTGTCTGGGACTCTTTTCTTGTCTTATCATTTCCATGTCTGGACACCACACGTCACTTTGAAGATTCGATTCGGAGCCTAAATGACCTTCACTTCTTCTTCCACAGAGAACATCTGATATAAGCTTGTGGTGGGCATCAGAGATAAAGAGCCGTTAAAGAGCAGCTGATGACTAGCCTGGTTCTACATTTCATTTGTACAGAGAGTCTGGCCTCTCTCCATTGACAAGCGTTAACTTCCTTGTAGGCGGGTACTCTGTTGAAGTTTAAAACTATTGGATCTGCCCAGAGCCACTCTGGATCTGCCATAACCAATCGCTAACGTTTGGTCGTGACGTATGACGACTCAAACTAGCGCACGACCTCAACGTCATCGTTCTCAGACACTCCCTCTGTTCGCTGATTAAAAAATTGACTGGAGAAAACCCAATACACCACAATCCCAGACGTAGTTCTGAAGGAAAATGAAAATTGAGCGGAAGTACGTAGGAGGGCGGAGCCAGGCTAGCTGATGACAGACCTTATCTTAGACATGGCAGTGCTGATGGTAGGTGGAGGACATCGCTCAGCCGGAGGACATCGCTCCGCAGGAGAGCCAACAGGAGGACCTTCACCAAACCGTGTTCAGGAGGCTAAACACAGACGACCTGAAAGAAGGAAATGGGATGAAAAGAGACCAGCGAGAGAAAAGAATGATAGTGTAAGACTTGAGGAATTAGATAATGCAGGCAGTCTACTTGAGGAACAACCACTCCCTGAGAGGACAAAGGACCATAAGGTGTAAACTCAATGCAAATTTAGCCATGTAAATCAACTTCTGCCCCACATTTGTCAGGCGGACAGACATTTTTTGGTCTTTTGGGGTATGTTGAGGGTGATATTTGACAGCAAAAAGGCAGAAATCCCCAGAATCTTTTTCTGCTAGTGTCCCCTATGTGTCAGGATACACCATGCACAATGTTAGGGTTATATCACCATTTATGCAGCTGCAGTACCTTAATATTCACAATTACATCATTCCGTCAAAAGCTTTTCCCAAAAAGGGAGCTTTTTGGCCCCTGAGACCAAACGGGGCCGAGTTGAGGGTGCTCATTATCAACTTGTGATGACCCAAGGTATAAGATAATAGGAAATAATAGTGAAAAAAAGGTAGCAAAAAACAAAAAAAGTGGACCTGGCTCCCGGCCTACTTAGCCTGACGTCGTCATACTCAGATTCTAGTCAGAATGTGAGTCTGATGCTGCTCCATTGGGCTGTGGGTATGGGGCGTGTTTCAACCGAGACAGGAAATAAAAGGCTTCTGCACTCAATTGGATAGACCTACAACCAATCAGAGCAACCGAGTAAGTGACGTATGTTGAGCGACGCATAGTTGTCAACAGAACTCAACTGGAAGAAGTAGAAGAAGATGAGTGTAAATGATCTTTGCCGGCGTTGTAAACATTTAACATTTTTGAGAGAAATACTGAAGGTGAATGCATGTACGAAAAAGTTCTTCATAGCGACCATCGGGGCCAGCTGATAGATTCAACTTTTGCCGAATCCCGTTGGAAGGACGGCAAAAACATCTTTCCCATCGACAAATGCCTTGATCGCGGCTCTCTGTTCCTCTTTTAGAATGAATGCGCTGTCTATATCTTCTATAACAGACGCGATAGCGGAATGAGTTCAACCCAAGCGCTCTGATGACGTGGAAGATTACGTTACCATAGCTCATCTGTCCATCATCGTATAAAGCCCGCCCTGACAATCTGATTGGTCCAAACTATTTTTTTTCTCAACGGATCGAGTCCAGACCGAACTTCCCGGGATGCGTTCCAGTCGACTTTTAGACACGCACTTGCAAACTTCCCTAAGCACTTCCCCTCGGGGGAATCCCTGCCGCCATTTTGAAGTGCGTTCCACTTCGTGAAGTGGACGAGGGAAGTTTATATGGACAGACCCTCGTCCCCTCGATTTTGACAGAGTGAGCGAGTCTACTTCATATGTACACTTCAGACACCTATACGTCCCACAATGCAGTATTGTGACGTCACTGCAGATCTCTCTAATCACCACCAGAACAAACAACTCTATGATATATTAATTATATATTTTTTATTTAAAACAACACAAACACACCTTTATACATTTGGATGCTGCATTAAACAAATTCTTAAAGGGACTTAAAAATAATAATAATGCATCAACTCCAGCTGATTCCAAGTGATCAAGGGCTTAGGACGGTCCAGTTCGACCCATTGCAGTTTCTGCCTGTAGTGGCACTCGTGTAACGTAAGCAATGACGCACATCCGAGTGAACGAGACGGAGGGAAGTTAGCGAGTGAAGGGCGTGACAATTTTGGACTGGAGCGCAGCACAGACCTAAACATTTTGTGGGCGGGGCTAAGTTTGGCTGGCATCCAGGCTATAAAACCATTAGAGAAACTCTGAGATCAGTCTGAGAAGAGAAATAATCGAGACATTTGATCAGAAATGAAGAACAAACGTCCTGAAGAGAGTTACAGGAGAGAGCAGAGACAAACACTCACAGGATCTCAGGACACGATCAAACTGTTGCTTTAAGATGTTTTTAACACGCTATTGGTCAGTTTATTTCTGTTGAAAATGATGTCATTGACTCACTGGAAGTTCAGGCCTACTGGAGCTCAAAGTGTCGATGATCAAAGTGTGAATTATCCAAAATAGAGTTAGATATAGTCACATGCACTGAATAAATAGGCAGATATTTTTACTGAATGTAGAGTTTGACTTCACTTTACAGAGCAGCTTCACATCAGCGCGTCTGTCATTTTATCACTGAACAGTTTTGAAGAGTTTGTCTTTTCATATTTGTGACTGAAACCGGTGAAGATGTTTCTCCCTGTTTTGCTCTGCTTGTGTTTCTGGCGTCTGGATGGTGAGTTTCAATGTGTTTTTATGGCTTCAGTTGTTTCTGTTCTGGTACCATGTGATAAACGTCTGGTTAATTGAGTCAGAGGATCAACATTCGCTGTTATTCTCATATAGCTGCTGGTGTTATATGTGTAGTAACAACGCACCGGCCCACCGGTGGGCCCAAATTCATTACATATTTAAAATAGTAATATCCTATACACTAAACCTAAACTAATATTGACAAACTATATATCATTTGAAAGCTTACAATCTATAGTTTTCATATTTGGTGACTGATTTTCAAAATAAATTACAGAGGAGCTGTAATTTATCAATTTGCAACAATAATATTTTCATACTCCTAAGGTGTTCAGTCCTTTATTTTGAAATAGTGATGAACAGGAAATATCATGAAAAAATGGTAGAAACCTCAGTTTGTTTTCATGCCAAGAGTTCAAAAGATAGCATCTGTTCAGTTATTTTAGAAAAAAAAGGTCTGAAAATGTTTTAGAAATAAAGAAAGACAACATATGGAAATGGAGGCGCCCTTATATGGACAGTAATGTCAACTAGTGAAAAAGTGTGGTACTGCGCCCAAACAAAATCTTACTTATCAACCTAAAATTTAAAACACAACTTGTTCAGATTTTTGGCTTTGATTTTTTTGCAGTTTTAGAGTCACCCAGATTTTGAAAAAATATATTTTATATAAAATATGAATAATTAAATTTTTTAATTTTATATTTTCATAAACTCAAACTTCTATAACTTTTTTTCTGTTACACTTTCTTAATTTATTTCACTTCTACAAAAATCCAATTTTCTTCTTTAAAACAAGACCAATCTTACATCCATATTCCAAAGCATTCTTGAGTTACAAACATTTAAGTTCGGAAAGTGCATTTTCATATATATATATATATATATATATATATATATAAAAGGGGGGTGACACTTAAAGGGTTAGGTGTTATTTGTGTAGTAACAACGCTTAGTTCATGAGTTATTGAACGCGGAAGTCAGCGAATGTGCGAATATAAAACCAACTTTACCTAAGTATATATGAAGCTCAGATACTCAACAGCATTAGTTTTAGTGTGACGTTAAACATTAAAGTAAAAGTGTCTTTTTAGTTATTGTTCTATATATAAATATATTTATTTTCATTCTTCATCTTTTGTCTTTGTGCTGCTGCAGAATGATATTTATTTCACATTTAAACGATTAAAAGTATTTTAGTGAATCTTCATCAAACCAACATTGAGTGATTTTAAAGCTTTAATCTGTGAAAAACTCTGTTCATCAGGAGCGTTTGGTTTTGATGATGTGTTTGTGAACGTGGGAGATTCAGTCTCTCTAAACTCTGGTCTCACTGAAATGAAAAATTATGATGTGATTCAGTGGAGGATTGGAAACACTTTAATAGCAGAAATCAATGTAACGGCCGACAGAATCACTGTATATGAAGATGTTCTTGATGGGAGATTCAGAGACAGACTGAAGCTGGACAAACAAACTGGATCTCTGACCGTCACACACACCACAGCTGAACATGCTGGAGATTATCAACTACTGATGAGCCGTGATACTTTGTTCAAGAGGTTCTTTCTCATTGTCTTTGGTGAGTTGAAAAAATAGTTTTTTAATGACAAATTTTTAATTAATTCATACACCATTTTGTTTTTCTTATTTTATATTGTTTATTTTAAATGTGAATTTTAAATTATTCAATTTAGTAAACCATTATAAAGTGATTTAACAGTATTAATCTTTGCAAACCCTGTTTCTGTTTGTTCTGTGTGTGTTTGACAGATGAAGTGAAGTCAGTGTCAGTGAAGGAGGGAGATTCAGTCTCTCTAAACTCTGGTCTCACTGAAATGAAGGGTTATGATTGGATTCAGTGGAGATTTGGAGATGAAAACACTTTAATAGCAGAAATCGATAAATGGTTCGACAGCTTCACTGTATATGAAGATGTTCTTGATAGGAGATTCAGAGACAGACTGAAGCTGGACAATCAAACTGGATCTCTGACCATCACACACACCACAACTGAACATGCTGGGTATTATAAACGACAGATGTATTCAGGAAGATTGTCATCAAAAGTATTCAGAGTTTCTGTCTATGGTGAGTAGAGATCATTAGACTTGTCCATCAAATATTCTCATGTTATTCACTATTTGCATATTGAATTGTTGAATCATTTTAGAGTTTGAAATGACAAATCATATATAAGATTGTTGATCATATTTCTGTGTATTCCGAAATATTAGTTGATGTCAGCGCTGATATTAGTGTTTATTGACTGATCTGATCTCAGTTTGATGTGTTTATTCCTCAGACTCTGTCCACTGTTGTGGTCCTACTGAAGCTGTGATCCGATTGGTCCTCTCTGCTCTGGTGGGCGTGGCTACTGTCAGTATTGTGGTTTATGACATCAGATCCAGAAGAGCTGAACGAGATCAAGCACATATTCACACATCAGGAACATGATTGATGATGTAATTTCTCACAAACTGATTTTGCATATATTAATGTATGTCAGATATATTTATGCCTTGATATGTTCATCTTTTTCAGGAAGTATTGAAATCTAAAGCAGAACGCTGAACTTTAAAGTTTCTTCAAGTGTGTTTTTGTTCTTCTAGTGTTTTTTTCATAATAAATACTGATGATTATTTGAGTTGGTGCTCTCTTTCAGTGTCAGATTTTAACAGTGTCACTTTATTGTTTATATTTCTCTCAGATACAAAAAAAATAACAAAGAGACACAGATCTCACTTTACTACTGCTGTATTTTTGCTGTATGTATTTTCTTGCCTTTATCAATAAAGTTTCTCACTCTGAGGTTCAAGATTCTCTCCATGATTTATTATTAAATATTTCAGCAGTTTACCATACAGCTTTATTTCTACTTTTCTTTCACAGGTGCTTCTTTTATCCTTTCTGTAAAAACATTATTTATTTATTTTTAATATTAGCAATTAGTTTGTTTTTCTTTCAATTCCGGTATAAACAGCATATACAGCTAAAATATGTTGTAGTTGCAGATTTACTGCAAGAAAATATACAATACCGTGTTAAGATCGTGTTACAGATCACATGCAGCATCACATATATTACTTTATTTCACGATACTTGTTTTTTAAATTTTGTATGCATTTTAGTAACAACAAAACATAATTTACATACAGGAGTACATATAAACATGTCAGGGGTAAACAAAAGGGGGGAAAGAAAGAGAGAAAAAGAAAATTAACAGAAGGCACAGCTGATATAAAAAATTGGATGACTTGTAATTTCCTACTACTAAATTCAGAAAAAACAGAGATTCTAATTATTGGACAAAAAACTTCCACACGTAATAACCTAGAGTACTGTCTAACACTTGATGGCTGCTCTGTTAAGTCTTCGTTGTCGGTTAGGAACCTGGGTGTGCTCTTTGATACCATCATTTGAAAGATAGTCTAAGTCCTGGTAATCATGAAGACCAGACAGTTCTCAATTTCTTCAAGGTTTATTTAAACCCACCAGCAATACAACAGTGCCAGGTAAATTTTTTTTATTAAACTTTGAAAGTTTACAATGACATTTAACATCAAACATAAAACAAACAGATATTGGGGAAAACGTATAACAGATCTTACCTTATACAGAGTAAAACATTAAATTCTACAAATTATTTTTTTCAACAAAAGATATGTTTTTATGCATTTCTTATTTCTAGTAATTGAGTTCAATGAGTCATGGAATATTTTAAGAGTTAAAAAATTAAAAGAGGGTGTTATAGACATTACTTTAGCTTTATGTATATGAAACTTCCCAAGAAGAATGATTAACTTTAATGTGTTATCAATTACATCTGAGCCAGTATTACAGTCCAAGAAGAAAATCATGGCCTCATCTATTTTGATTATTTTGTAGAATGAATCAAAAACCATCATAGATACCTGCTTCCAAAAGTCTTCAGAGTATTTACAGTTACAAAATAAATGTATAAGCGTTTCAGATTCAAGATTACAAAAACAACATTGTGGTGAGAGATCCTTTTTAAACTTACTAAGAAATATATTACACGGATAATACCTGTGTAGTATTTTAAAATGATTTTCCTTAACCTTATTTGGCAGTAAAAATTTATTACTTGCCGACCAGATTATCTCAGTTGAAGGTATAGAAGAAAATAATTGTTTCCATTTCAGAATTGCTTTTGGGTAACAGCTGATATCTTGATTAAGACACTTTCTGAAGTAAGAGTTATTACATTTCCTATCCAAAATATGAACACCTCCAATAACTAACTTCCATTCTTACTCTACACCTTTTATAGGAAACCACATGTGGACTACAGCGCCATCTCCTGACAAGTACACAAACACAACAGAAGCGACCCTGTCGAATGGAACGCACCTAAAGTCTCACTGAAGTGCCTTGGGACGCGCAGCTGTGTTTTGATGCGTTGACGTTATTTCCACTGAAACAGGGACATACTGAATGGCTCCTCCCCCTTTTCAAATAGCCAATAGTGTTTAGGTTAGACTGCAAGTCGTACTTGACAGCACCATGGAAGCGAATCCGAGCGCTGATGATACGCTGGATTCAACAGTAGAGGTGTAAACAAACTATTTAATTCTTAACCAACGTACAGTTGCAAAACTGAATAAAATATTATACAAAAAATTATTTGTACATATTGCTCCCTATAGCATAGGGGGCGGAGTTTTAGATTCTAGAGAGCATTTGATTGGACAGAAGATGCGATGAGAAGCTGAAGTCTGCGGTGATGTCATAAAAATCTGTGATCCATTTTAGCGGAAGTGAGAGACTGAATGCTTATTTCTCCTAAATGCGAATTTTGACGTTGTTTTGGAGCACACCAGCTTATTAATAACCTTAAGGCTATAACATATTCTTACTAAAAGCTAAAAAACTTCAGGGGGCCTTTGTGGCAGCTGCCCTATCAGGCAATGACTTTGCCGGCAGCATTTGCGCACGAAGGTACGTCTCATAACTGATTTCAGACTGACTTCTGAGGCAGCGTAACAGTTTAATGATCTACAGCAAAATAGAGCGAGCTTTAGCGAAAACTAAGAGAATATTTAATGACTACAATAGTTACTTATCGCTAGAAATTACATCATAAGTGGAAATTGTTGATCAAAAATGTACATTTATACACTAAATGATCACCAGCCGCAACTATCAGACGCCATCTTTATTTTTCTAGCTCAACTGTCACAGAATGGAAAGCACAGGATTGCTTTCAGAATTGCCACTGCAAATGGCTGCCCCCTCAAATAGTGCGTATAGTGGCGATTTCGGATACAGCCCGTGTTTTATTACATTTATTATGTCGAGCGCCCCCTGGAGGAATACTAACTTTATACAGTTTATATATTCGTTTTCAGTTTACTCAGTAGTTGGTTGGAATGACTTGATTGTTTGATCATTAGAACGTGTTCCTCCCGAACCCTGTTAATAAAACATAATTTCACGAGGTTTCCAACATGTGCGGTCCGTGTGCATGTGTGATGCTGATGTTGCGCGATGTTAATCATGCGGCGCCCGAGTGCATTTGACCGGCATAAATTAAAAGTATAATGTTCAGATAGGCTATGTGACAAATTATTATAATGCTATTTCATAACAATTCTCATAATAATAATATAAAAAAATTACGTTTTTTTTTCTTCTTCCAACTTGCTGCGGCCCCCCTGGCACCCCCACTTTGAAAACCCCAGGGCAATAAAACGTAGCGAACGTGTTGTGTGTCGCCCAGTCCACAGCTCTACATATATCTATCTGTAGCGCCCAGGAGGATACAGTAATGCTAGTGGAGTGGGCTCTCAAGCTGAGCGGGCAAGGCTCCTCTTGTGCTTGGTAAGCCAGAGCGATGGGATCCACCAAACAGTGGCCGGCCAACCTCTGCCTGGAGAAAGCCTTTCCCTTCTGCTGGCCTCCGTAACAGACGAACAGCTGCTCTTTTATACAACACATCAAACCCAATTATTCGTCACTTGTGATATTTATCACTCCAACATGAAATAAAATAATCTTAAACACATTTCTAGAGAGATATGTTTGACTTTTAAGGAAAATAAAGTTATATATATCAAACTTCTATGACCGATTGACCGGATCAGCTGGACAGCTCGGCTGGAACTGGCTGACGTCACATTTCTTACATCACTTATCGCCTGCAGGTGTCTCCAAATCCCCTCTACTTAGATGTATTAAACAATACAATTGTTTTATAACTAAAACAGGCATTTTGGCACAATTCATAATGAATTTCTTTTCCCCGTTACACACGTCACTACGCGACAAATAACGGCACGCTTGTTCATTTGCATTGAAGCAATAACAAAGATTAAAAGCATTTGGTTAACAGAAAAGACATTGTTATTTTCCAACATCCTAAAAAAAAGTATGTTCTTTGTACTGTATTGATCTGACCTCCTAAAACACATTTTTGGTGATGAGGATGAAAGAGGAAGGGAGGAGATGCGGGATGACAGGATTTTGTTTGAATAAGAAATTAATGTATGAAATCCAAATTTTATAATAGGCTATAAAAGCTGTGACGTAGTTCATTTCTTTTCTTTTTGGCTAGTAGAAGTTCTGAATGGCCGGTTACTTAACATTTTACTAGCCAAACTGGCCGGTCGGTGAAAAGGTTCATTTCAAACCCGGTCGAGAGACCGACTGAAGGAGAAGTCAGATTCACCACTCACTCACAGCAGTGTTTACTAGTTTTTGTAATTTAATGTGACGGTAATATCGCACAAATAGTTTACATAACTGTTTTGATAGATGTAGGATGTCAATAACTGTGGAAGTGCGTCATCACAGTGAATGCTTCTCTCGACGGCTCATCCAGCAGGAGGCGCTCCACAGGCTTTTCTCTCTCGTTGGAGACGTTTGTCCACTAAAATGTTGAATGTTTTGATTATATAAATAATCTATATAATAAAAGTATAAAATACTGATCAAGGCCTCTACACTTCTCAGTTTCTCCAGAAGAAAAGACCAACATCAATTTTTTCTCGAGACTAAATCTCTCAGGAAACCAAATACAAACTTCTCTACACATGAATAATTACATTTACAGGTTACTGTATGTTCCATTAACTCTGATTAATTTTATGAATAGCATCACAAGCAAAAATGATGGGTGTAATTTATTGTGATTTGAATCAAAATGGAGTCTGTGGTGTTTTTTCTCTTTTATTTTATCTGTGTAAACATCTGTGTGTGTGGTTTGATCTGTCGAGCTTCTGCTGGGTGTTTATTATTGCAGCAGAGTATTATTAATTTCACATTTATATGATTAAAAGTATTTTAGTGAAGCCTCATCAAACCAATATCAAGTGTTTTAAAGCTTTAATCTGTGGAAAACTCTTCAGGTCTTCAGGAGTGTTTGGTGATAATGTGTTCCCTTTCGAAGGGAACTCGACAATACGTCATCGACGCTTTGGGGAACGCCTCAGGCGTGACAGATGTCTGAAATCACAATCAAATCACGGCAATCACATTGACCGGCGACAGCCCGTGAATCATTACGTGAATGATTAACGTGCGACCTGGAAGTATATAAGGGCGCCTTGCAAACATGACAAACCATCTTTTCGTCTTCAGGGACTGTTTTGTCTGTAACCGCTTTTGAAAATCAGGTATTTATGAAATGCACTGAGAAGGCTGAGTGTTTTCAACAGTGCTTTTTCTGTCTGGGAAGGAAGAGCGCGCACAGGCAGTTCTTGAGGGAACTGCACAATTGCGAGCGTTTTTCTTTGAGAACGCTCCGATCTCGTCTGGCCCTCTCCTTGAGAGAAGAGGGCTCAGCGTCTGGGTGTAAAAAAAAAAAAAAAAAAAAAAAAAAAAAAAAGGGATCCCAGATGAAGCCCACCGATCGCCTTGAGAGGGGTATAATCCTCTCAGGCGATGCGGCGGCTGACAAGATTAAGCAGTGAGTGCTTTTCCGGACAAACAGGAGATGGCTGATGAGGGTGGTGATAATCAATCTTCTCAGCCACCCTGCCCGTGTATGCTGAACTGGTGGTTTTATGGTAACGTTTTGGGGGGGAAAATCGCTCATTATGAGAGCGTTTTTTTTTTTTCCCATTCATAAAACCACTAGCTCAGGTGAGCCTTTCATTTCTTCCCGATATCATACTGAGATCGAGAGGACATGGAAGAACCCATACTCTGCCCTTGTCCACCGACATCAGCGGGCTAGTCTCACTGATGTTGAGGTGATAAGAGAGCATGGGTATGTGTCGATGCCGCCCATTGACGAGACGTTTGCAACTATCTCGTGTCTGGACAGGCGTCTACACTGAGAGCTCAAACCCTGCCAATTGAATGGCAGAGCATACACGCCAGCGGGTCAGGCCGGTGCTACCCTGCACATCATGGCGGTGTTGCAGGTACACCAGGCCAATCTGCTGGGGGATCTCGTCCAGGGGGTGGGGCCCCTGAGGCGGTTACTGAGCTGCGCCACGGAGTGAACCTGGCCGACATCGGGGAGAAGAGAGAAAGTCTTTCTCCTCGATTCGCTGCTTTCGCCCTCTGAGCTTTTTGGCACCTCCGTGTAGGCGGTGGCTGGAAAGTTCAGAGAGGCGAGGGCGCGCTCAGCTGTATTAGGACAAATACATACCGCTGAGATCCGTATCCACACCCAGACAGACGGGAGGGCCTGGCCCATCATGGTCCGGGGACCTTAGACAGGGCCAGAGAGCCAGTGTCGCCTCTCGTGCGCCTCCTCCGTGGAGGAGTAGATCGCAGTAGAGGTGCAACTCCCGCAAGAAGAGGGATCTGAGGGAGGTGATCCAGCACGATTGTACACAGCATCGGCATGGATCACCTCCCCCTGAGGGGGTGATTATATCTTAGCCCTCTCCTCTCTTCCCCGACTCCCCAGACGCTTTCTACATCAGGCCTGAGGCTGGGCTCATGGTTAGAACAATGTTCTGTTGGCCTGCCTCTGCTTGGTTAGGAGAGTGCCTCTTTCAGGCATGTAAAGGTGGTAGACCCCATGTTCATAAAGAACTGTCTGGTAGTCTTCACTTCGCACGCCGCAGGTGAGCTGAGTGGTCTTCTTTAAGAGTAATTTTGTGTGCAACTAACACAAAAATGTATCTCTCTACAGACCTCGTTCCCTGTATAGAGCTATGGGGTCATGTAAGGTACATTTTTGGATTATTAGGGCCCTGAAGTCCCCCTTTAGGTGGCTAGAACGACTATCCTAGCCCTCGGGCTGTTAGCCACCTCAGGGTAGGGTAGTTGGTCTCCCACACACTGTGGTCGCTAGGTTACAGGCCTCACCAGGCCTTCCTGGTCATGAGAGCTCCCACATACTGGGGTTATCAGGTTACAGGCCTCACCAGGCCTTCCTGGTTATGAGAGCTCCCACATACTGTGGTTATCCGGTTACAGGCCTCACCAGGCCTTCCTGGTTATGAGCTCCCACATACTGGGGTTATCAGGTTACAGGCCTCACCAGGCCTTCCTGGTTATGAGCTCCCACAGACTGGGGTTATCAGGTTACAGGCCTCATCAGGCCTTCCTGAATATGAGCTCCCACATACTGTGGTTATCAGGTAGTAGGCCTTGCCAGGCCTCCCTGTGAGTGGTTCCCCAACGATGCTGGGTTCTGGAAGCTAGTGGCCGCTTGCTATCATTTCAGCTGGCCTTATTAGGCCGTTGCTAAAAGCGAGCTCGTGCCCTGGCTCAACTAAAGTGTTCGTCCTCTGCTACTGGTTCCCTGCCGGAACTTCTTACTCTGCCTACAGCCTGGTTTCCTACCAGTCGGTCCATTGCTCCCCTCACTGAGGGTCTCTATGAGTGTTTGGACTCCTGAGTCTGGTCAGACGGTCGTAGGCCTCTCGTGAGGCCTCCCAGTTAGATCAGCCCCTAGGCCTTCACAGGCCTCCTCAGTGTTTCTAACACAAACACTGGGTAGATCCGTGGATCGAGTAGAGAAACTCCCCTCTCTGCAAGGGTTCAAAGCACTATGCTGAGTCATACTCTCCGGGATATCCCGTCTCTGAGATCCGGGCTGAGGTTCACTGCCAGCTTCGCAGTCCCTCGGGTTGGATGCTTTACCTAAGGCAAATGTCCAGAGGCTCTGTCTCCAGACAGACAGGAATTTGGCCAGACTGTAGTGTCCGACGTAGTGACACCAGGTCAGGCCGTCCTGGTGGCATTTCGGGTGGTATATTCCCCCGTATAGTGACTGGCTGGGGTTCCCTCGCCACATTCCCTAGAAGGGACCCCTTCTAAATTGAAGTTGTGGTCCTAGGCCTTTGAGCAGGCCCAGGTAGGCCTTCGGATTACATATTTGGAGTTCCTCCTGTTAGGCTTATAGCTTGGGCTATGACCGTAGGGAATGCTGTCACTGACAGCCCAGTGTGACCTGAGGGTGAGTGGTTCTTGCATTTCATTTGAATTTGCTGGTTCTGACAGTTGTCACTGCCTCCTGGCATGCACTCCCCTCAGCATGGCGGAGTGGGTATTTCGTTCCCCAAAGCGTCGATGACGTATTGTCGAGTTCCCTTCGAAAGGGAACGTCTCAGGTTACAACTGTAACCTATGTTCCCTGAGAACAGGGAACGAGACAATACGTCTCCCTGCCATGCCTCGGGGCCTGCCTACCAAACAGTCCCTTCAGACGAAGGATGATTTGTCATGTTTGCAAGGCGCCCTTATATACTTCCAGGTCGCACGTTAATCATTCACGTAACGATTCACGGGCTGTCGCCGGTCAATGTGATTGCCGTGATTTGATTGTGATTTCAGACACCTGTCACGCCTGAGGCGTTCCCCAAAGCGTCGATGACGTATTGTCTCGTTCCCTGTTCTCAGGGAACATAGGTTACAGTTGTAACCTGAGACGTTCTCCTGAAGCGTTTCTTTATTTTCTCTCCTGCTAATAAAAAGCTCACAATCTTCGTTAACTCCTCTAACAATCTTCACTGTTAGATTGTTAAAATGTTTCTCAAATTAGTTTTGCTCTGGATGGTGAGTTTAAAATGTTCCATGATGGCTATTTGAAACTGCAGCCCAACCAGTGAAGGTGGTCGAGGTCGTCTTGTGACAGCAACACAAGCGTTACAGCAGATGTTGCGTTTCCTCTGGACTGTGCTGTAAGATCCAGATCATCGAAACCCCATTTCAGATCAAGTTTACTGAACACACTTCATACCTTGAAGGAGCTCGTCTAGAGTTGATTTGGGCACCGGCCCCGAATTATTGCTTTATTTGCCCGCCTCATACCCAAACATTTGCTCAAAACAGCATCTCATAACTGATTATCTTTGTCATCTCTGACGTCACATTACAAGCCGTGTGAAAAATGTTTGCAGTCTCAGTGTTTGCAGTCTCAGTGTGGGCGTCTTATTAATGCGGTGTTCACCCTGAACATTTAGAGAGTCACAGCGGCATCATAATCTATAGCTGTTGAATATTAATCATATGAAGATATCAGAGGACACGTTCATACACACAGTTATAGAAGCCGATCTGTCCCTGCTTCATTAAACCATTAGAGAAACTCTGAAATCAGTCTGAGAGGAGAAACAATCCAGACATTTGATCAGAAATGAAGAAAAGCGTCCTGAAGAGAGTTACAGGAGAGAGCAGAGACAAACACTCACAGGATCTCAGGACACGATCAAACTGTTGCTTTAAGATGTTTTTAACTTCTCTAGTTCGTGAGAACTTTATGAGGCACTTGTGGAAATAACACTATCTATCAGATCTAGTGGACGTTGTGGCCGACTGGAGCTCAAAGTGGTGAAGCTCAGATGACGTGAATAATCAGTAAAACACATCAAAACTGTTAAAGATGATTCGACTGATTGTAGAGTTTCTCATGACTTTACTAGAGCAGCTTCACATCACACGTTGGTAAGTTTAAATGTGTAGTGGTCCTGGTCTGATCTGGATACGGGCCAGATCTGGCTGACTATAACCTTGGGATAAGAAAGAGACCGAGACTGAGATTAAATGCCGTTCCTCTTATGATGGTACAAGTACATTGGATGTTATGGGAAGTGTTCCTGTTCCGGTTGATTTATGCAGCCTAACAATCCTTTAACGGATGTGATTTATAGGAATGTGATATTGTGTTATGTGTATGCCAGGTTAAAGAGATGGTCTTTACTCTAGATTTACACTGACAGAGTGTGTCTGCCTCCCAAACAAAGCTAGGAAGACTATTCCAGACTTTGGCGTTAAATAGGAAAAGGATCTACAGCCTCCAGTTGATTTTGATTTTCCAGTTATTATCAACTTTACAGAACTGTGAGACTGGATGTGAAGGATTATAAAGTGACAGAAAAAGCTCAAGTACTGAGGAACTAAACCATTCAGGGATTTGTTAGTTATGAGCAGGAATTTAAACTGTATGTGATGTTGGATAGAGAGCCAATGCAGTGTTGACAGAACCGGCTCATATGATCTCACTTCCTGGTTCTAGTAAGAAATGTGGCTTTAAAAAGAAAGATTGACATCAAAGATCACTTCTACCAGTTGGTGTCAAATCGACACTTCTCAGTTTCTCCAGATGAAAATCACTTTTCATTCAGGGCCAGAATTCATTAGAAAATGTAAGATCAGCAAAAGCTTGTTGATGTTCGTGATGTTAACGGAGACGGGTGTGTGAGCGGAAACTAACTGAGGTTGGGGGAGGATTCACACACAACCAGATAAATATCTCAGTTCAGTCTTTCTGATCAATCTGAGTGTTTAGACATTAAGAGTTACTATCGTCGGCTTTTCAGTGAACCGATGAAGAAAATGATTCTCAAATTAGTTTTGCTCTGTTTGTGTTTGTGGCGTCTGGATGGTGAGTTTAAATGTGTTTTTATGTTTTAAGTTGTTTCTGTTCTGATGTGATAAATTACTGGTTAAGTTACTGGTAAATGTGTTTTTACTGGTTAAATTAGTCAGAAAGGATTTACATTCACTGTTATTCTCATATAGAAACAAATAATGTGTGATTTTGCTGAGAGATAACTCTCTTGTTTGAGATTAAAGTCGATATTAAAGGAACACTTCACCCATTTGCATTAGACTTTGTATCTTTAGAAACCCAGTCACATTTTCGAATGGTCATGGTTTATTCCCTTATTTTCCCCTGAGATAGGAGAAATAAGGATTTAAGTGTTCCACTTCCTGCTTTTTATGACGCAAAAATCGTCAATTTGCGTCATAAAAAGCAGGAAGTCAAATTTCTTTGAATAAGGGTAAGACTACAAACACTAGCTCATCATTTATCCAGTAGAAGGCGCTGTTCCGCATGTTTTCAACCATATAGAGGGATCTCACTCACAGAATGTACATATAGTGTCAGCCATTCTTTATTTGGAATAATTTCCAGTTTCTTATTCTGTGGAGAAAGCTGAGTAGTAGCGGTGACCATCCTCTTTTTCCCGGACATGTCCGGCCGTCGAGATCGTCCAAAATGTCCAGGATTCGGCTTTTGCTTTCTGCAGTCGCATTCATAGTTTACATGCACACCTTTTGTTTCAATCTAACTGAATTCATTCCGATTGGTGAATCTGAATGTAGTGTTTACATGAACGCTAAACAAGTGATCGTTTGATGTGCGTTTTAACATTGCTAGGAAAATTCCCGCTCCTCCGTGAGAGATACGAGACCGGTGCGTCTCACAGGCGCCGGCGCCACTCATCAGTAATCACGCCACCGGGCTCGCATCGTTCTCCGCGGCCGTCAGTCTCGTTCCCGCTCGTCACAGTAAACATGAGGAATGGCGACTGAAGAACGCAAAAGCCGAATCCTGGACATTTTGGGCGACATCAAAATACTGGGCAGACTCACGGAGACTCACTAGTAGCATAGCCTTGTTGTTTACTGCGATCTCTTACCGGTAGGCGTGGCCTCCTAGGGCAGCGAAGCAAGTGCATTCTGGGAGTTGTTGTCTTTCATCCCCATAAGCCAAACATACATTTTCTGGCTTTTCTCAGTCTAGAAGGCTCCAAATTCAAAAATAATTTCACATTTCTTCTACATAAATGACCCATTTTAAATACACATTCATCTTTCCAGAGGTGAAGTGTTCCTTTAATGCAGTTTTTGATTATAAAACCATTTAACTATTTCTCATTTTCATTCATCATCTTTTGTTTTTGAACTTCTGCAGAATATTAATCACTTCACATTTACATGATTAAAAGTATTTTAGTGAAGCTTCATCAAACCAACATCAAGTGATTTTAAAGCTTTAATCTGTGAAAAACTCTGTTCTTCAGGAGCGTTTGGTGTTGATGAAGTGAAGAGAGTGAAGGGGGGAGATTCAGTCTCTCTAAACTCTGGTCTCACTGAAGTGAAGGATGATGATGAGATTCAGTGGAGATTTGAAAACACTTTAATAGCAGAAATCAATGTAACGGCCGACAGATTCACTGTATATGAAGATGTTCTTGATGGGAGATTCAGAGACAGACTGAAGCTGGACAATCAAACTGGATCTCTGACCGTCACACACACCACAACTGAACATGCTGGATATTATTATCTACAGATCAACAGTGAGATCAAGAGATTCGATCTCATTGTTTACTACGGTGAGTAAACCTTTTGAGTGATACGGTCCCACATATGGGATTTGATGTTCAGTGACGTCACATGACTGTCAGAAACTGTTCAGACGATTTGAACTGCGGCGCAAACAAACATGGCGGCGACCATCTCATTTTATATCAAGATCATGACCAGCATGACGGATCGCCATGGAAACAATAAGCGGGAAACGTTATAAAATAAATGCCTTGAAAAAACTCACCCAGTCAGAATCTCGCGTGAAAGGGTTAAATAGCCGATTGGTTTCTCCTGTTTTTAATGACAAAATTAAAATAAACTCCATTTTTTCTTTTCATTGTTTTATGATATTGTTTATTTCCGTCACTCTAAACTCTGATAGTAATAGTAGTTTATAGTAATCATCAGGATTTTGAAATGTATGTGATGTTTGATAGAGAGCCAACGCAGTGTTGACAGAACGGCTGATATGATGTCACTTCCTGGTTCTAGTAAGAGCTCGAGCTGCTGGAGTTTGCTTGATAACACTTTACATTACAGCAAATACTGCGCATTTGAAACACATTTACAGCGTAACTTTCAGTAATTATAGTGTACCTACAACATGTACAGTTTTAGGAATACAGTGGTAATAACCAGAAGAATTAACTCATTATTTATAGGTATTTTAAAACTAAGCGGTATCTCTTCTAATATTATGATACAACAATCTTACATTTTGGAGAAATTGAGTGAGAACATACACTTCAAACCTTTTTGTAATAATAATACCAATACATATACACTTTTTGAAAATTATAGGGTATATCTGCATTTATACTTTCTTTTAACAAAAGTGCACTGAGAACTAAAACTATTGCAACTTTTGCTGAAATACTGTATAAATATTCTCTTGTTCATGTAGTTACAGGGAAAGTGTGACTTCTGCGACTGAACATTTAAGTGTTGCTTTTACTCTTTTGGTCCATTAAGTTAATAACACTTTCTTTTCTTTTTTTCTCTTTTATTCCATATATTTAAAAATGTTTTTGAGTCTTTTTTTTGTTATTTTTCCATTTATAAATCTATTTATCTTTCCATTCATCATCTTTGTACTGCTGGAGAATATTATTAATTTCACATTTAAAGGATTAAAAGTATTTTAGTGACATCAAGTGATTTTAAAGCTTTAATCTGTGAAAAACTCTGTTCTTCAGGAGTGTATGAGTCAGTGATGGAGTGAATGATTGTTATTTTATATTGTTTACTTTTAATGTAAATTTAAACTATTCAATTTAGTAAACCATTATAAAGTGATTTAACAGTATTAATCTGTGACAAACCCTGTTTCTGTTTGTTCTGTGTGTGTTTGACAGATAAAGTGACGTCAGTGTCAGTGATTGAGGGAGATTCAGTCTCTCTAAACTCTGGTCTCACTGAAATGAAGGATGATGATGTGATTCAGTGGAGATTTGGATATAAAAACACTTTAATAGCAGAAATCAATGTAACGGCCGACAGAATCACTGTATATGATGATGGTCTTAATGGGAGATTCAGAGACAGACTGAAGCTGGACAATCAAACTGGATCTCTGACCGTCACACACACCACAGCTGAACATACTGGATATTATTATCTACAGATCAACAGTGAGAGAAAGAGATTTTATCTCCGTGTCTACGGTGAGTAAACCTTTTGAGTGATACGGTCCCACATATGGGATTTGATGTTCAGTGACGTCACATGACTGTCAGAAACTGTTCAGACGATTTGAACTGCTGCGCAAACAAACATGGCGGCGACCATCTCACATTTTAAATCAAGATCATGACCAGCATGACGGATCGCCATGGAAACAATAAGCGGGAAACTTTCTAAAATAAATGCCTTGAAAAAACTCACCAAGTCAGAATCTCGCGTGAAAGGGTTAAATAGCCGATCGGTTTCTCCTGTTTTTAATGACAAAATTAAATTAAACTCCATTTTTTCTTTTCGTTACTTTATGATATTGTTTATTTCAGTCACTCTAAACTCTGATAGTAATAGTAGTTTATAGTAATCATCAGGATCTTGAAATGTATGTGATGTTTGATAGAGAGCCAGCGCAGTGTTGACAGAACGGCTGATATGATGTCACTTCCTGGTTCTAGTAAGAGCTCGAGCTGCTGGAGTTTGCTTGATAACACTTTACATTACAGCCGCAAATACTGCGCATTTAAAACACATTTACAGCGTAACTTTCAGTAATTATAGTGTACCTACAACATGTAAAGTTTTAGGAATACAGGGGTAATAAACAGAAGAATTAACGGTAACACTTTATAATAACTGCACACTATTAATCATTAGTAAACAGTTAATTAATAATTTATAAAGCATAAATAGACATTAATAAGCAGTTTATAAATACAGCTATACATGCTTTATTCTTGATTTATAAGCATATCTATAATGTGTTTAATAATTGTATTGTCATACTTTATTAATGATCAATTTATCATTTCTAAATTAAGTATAGCATTATTTACAAACCAATAATTTAGGAGTTGTCAGTGGTTCATAAGATCACTTAGAAAGTGTAAGTAAATGTGGTTAATTCATGTAGTTATAAAGCATTTAGTAGTGGTCAGTTAACTATTTTTGTGAGCTCATTTAAAGTAAGGACTAGTTATGCCTTGTAAAGCATTTACAAAGGAGATTTAAAGACTCATGTGTCTTCTAAACTGAAAAAAGAAACATACAGAGCATATGAACCTTTAAATCCCCTTTGTAAATGCTTTATAAGGCATATCTAGTCCTCACTTTAGATGAGCTCACAAAAATAGTTAACTGACCATGTTTTTCCTCTCGTTGTCCCGGAGCTTCCTGCTGAAAAAGGCCAGCGGCGGCCAGCGACGTCAAATTATTGAATAATTTCTTGCTTCTATCCGTATGACCATAAATTACGGAGTAACGGATTCCTGTTCCTGTGATCGCGCCGACGCTTCACGGCACGCGCACACGTTCTTGCATTGCTAACTTGACCCCTCATTTAGGAACGAGCTCCTCGGTTTGTCCTGGCTGGTCCTGCTCGGAAACACCCGGTTCTATCACCCTTCACTCGCCATGTTATTCACGTTTCTGTCTGCATTCTCATTGCGGCGTGTAAGATTGCAGTCCTCCAAATGATGAAAAAGTTTTGCCGTAAACAATGTTTTTTTGCGACACCACGATATGAACGATAGAGCATAATATGAATCGATAGACTTTTTATATCGTCCATCCGATATATATCGTCATATCGCACAGCCCTAATAGTTGACTATTTTAACAATGTTTTTACTAACTTTCTGTTATAACATTGCAGTCTATAGGCGGGATCAGAAAGCTCTTGGATTTCATAAAATGATCTTAATTTGTGTTGAACAAAATTCTTAAGTGTTTGGAACATCATGAGGGAGTGTAATTAATGACAGAATTTAAATTTGTGGGTGAACTAACCCTTTAATAGCTTCAATAAACATCTAACTGCATAACTACATCTAGCTTAACACAGAGACAGTGTTTCGTTAGTCCGCTCTGAAGTTTAGATTGCTTACATTAGATTGACATCCGTTTTAAGTCAAGAGCTCCCTGATCAGTGTGCAGACTTGCTGGTTTATGTGTCCTCTCTGCCTCTGCCATCTCTGGGTTGATGCCCAAGAAGCACATATAAACAAAAAGACAGAAGAAAGCTGTTAGTTTTATTCAAGTGGGATGAAAAAGGTGTCAGTCCCAGTCACCACCTTTAGTGGGTCACTGCATTTACAGTACAAAGCTAAACTAAAGTTAGCTCAGTTTTAACAAGGTGACATTAAGTTACTGTGATTCAGTTAAACAGCAAACATTTAAATAACAGCAACTGAAAAACATTTTTCCATCACAAACACACAGTCAAAAATAGTCTGGCAACAAAGTAGAGGTGTGTGATTTACCCAGGTCAAGCATTATGCACACAACAACGTGCACGTACTGTTTGCAGAGGATGGAGTAAGAGCATGTTGGCCTGTCCATCTCCCTATGTCTGTTTCTGCTTGTAACTGAACGTACTCTTCCTTCTAGAATTAGTT
Source organism: Phoxinus phoxinus (assembly GCF_949152265.1). Classification (NCBI taxonomy): domain Eukaryota; kingdom Metazoa; phylum Chordata; class Actinopteri; order Cypriniformes; family Leuciscidae; genus Phoxinus; species Phoxinus phoxinus. The sequence continues at coordinate 28,164,367 of NC_136895.1, read as the reverse complement.
AACGTTATTACCCGTTCAGACAAAATGGCTCCTAATATCTCCAGATGTCGACCTGTTTAAATGTAGAATAGCACAACTAAAGAAGCTCCACTAATTCAGTGATAAACATTTAATTTACTATATCTTTTTCACAATAAAATCATCCAGTTGTTTTGCAACACACTTAATTTTTCTGTTGACGAGACAGACAAATGGCTGCTCCGTTTCACACACAAAGCAGGGGAGAAAATGATGAAGTTCAGCTAACGTTACTAATTTGAGATGAATTTATGACATTTGAACTGTATTTGAGCATTTATTTGCCCAAATTGACAACACTATAGTTGATCTAGTTGATAATAACTGTCATACCCACATATAAGGCCACAGCTTACCTTATAACGTTAACTTTATTTCCCGGTGGTCACCATAGAAAAATGCTGTGGGAAAAGATAACGCTGTTAGAGAAACTAAGAAAAGCATTAAGCAAAAGTAAAAATTTCGACGATGTAACTTTAGCTAACGTGTCTCACAGTTAACGTTACTAACTTAATACGGTACAATTAACGTTAACACTACAACCAACGTCTGTTCATTCAAATTTGCGCGCTCAAACCTAGACGCGAGTCTGCTTCGGCTAAGTTACAAAAACATGACAACAGCACCTACAACAAACGCTAATTTGGTTCATACTTTTAAATAACATGCACTATCATATAAAAAAACAGCCACCAAAATGACAAAGTTTGATATTTTAAACACTTACCGGCCGCTGAATCCATCGAGTGAGAGCACGGAGGAGATGAGAGCTCAGATGACGCAGTTGCAGCGCGAAAAAGACGGAATTCACAGTAGTTTATTGTAATAGTCCCACCTTGCATTATTTTCACAATAAAAGTCTAAATACAGTATTATATTGTGAAATATCACAGTTAAAGCCTGTGAATTGGTAATACTGCAATTTATTGTGAAATATTACAGTTATATGTTGTGAAATCCTGGAAATATTTTACAGTGTAGATTACACCTGTTTCTGTTTGTTCTCTGTGTGTTTGACAGATGAAGTGAAGTCAGTGTCAGTGAAGGAGGGAGATTCAGTCTCTATAAATTCTGGTCTCACTGAAGTGAAGGATGATGATGTGATTCAGTGGAGGTTTGGAGATGAAATCACTTTAATAGCAGAAATCAATAAACGGACCGACATAATCACTGTATATGAAGATGTTCTTGATGGGAGATTCAGAGACAGACTGAAGCTGGACAAACAAACTGGATCTCTGACCGTCACACACACCACAACTGAACATGCTGGATATTATCATCTAATGATGTTTTCAGATCTACTGAGGTTTTCAGAAAGTTTCTCATCAAACGTATTCAGAGTTTCTGTCTATGGTGAGTAGAGATCATTTTTCTTCTCCTTCAAAAATTCTTATTTACTATTTTACATATTAAATTGTTGAATCGTTTATAGTTTGAGATGACAGACCGTATAAAAACTCAGTTGGAACCGAATATAATATTGTTGATTAGATTTGATCATATTTCTGTGTATTCAGAAATATTAGTTGATGTCGGCGCTGATATTAGTGTTTATTGACTGATCTGATCTCAGTTTGATGTGTTTATTCCTCAGACTCTGTCCACTGTTGTGGTCCTACTGAAGCTGTGATCCGATTGGTCCTCTCTGCTCTGGTGGGCGTGGCTACTGTCAGTATTGTGGTTTATGACATCAGATCCAGAAGAGCTGAACGAGATCAAGCACATATTCACACATCAGGTACATGATTGATGATGTCATTTCTCACAAACTGATTTTGCATATATAAATGTATGTCAGATATATTTATGCCTTGATATGTTCATATTTTTCAGGAAGTATTGAAATCTAAAGAACGCTGAACTTTAAAGGTTCTTCAAGTGTGTTTTTGTCATAATTAATACTGTATATTTGAGCTCGATTATTTTTGGATTTAAAAAAAAATCTTATGTGTTAGTCTTTATGGTTTATATTTCTCTCAGATAGAAAAAAAAGAGACACATATCTCACTTTACTACTGCTGTATATTTTGCTGTATGCGTTTTGTCTTTATCAATAAAGTTTCTCACTCTGAGGTTCAAGAGTCTCTCCATGTTTTATTGCATTTATCATGTCGAGCGGTTTGTGGAGGAATACAGACTTTATATATAGTTTAAAGATTTCAGAAGTGTGGAACATATAAAACTTTACATTATTAAAATATTATTTGAAACATTATTTGTAAATGTTTACATTATTATTCTCTCAATTTATTTTAACACAATAATAAACAAACAACTTCCCCAGCTTCTGCTGTAACATGAGAAAATACTGATTTGGGACACATTATAATATAATTTGAGATCACAGTGAAAAACATAAACAACATATCGATGCTCCATTTCCTCCAACAGGGAACGATAAAGTCTTTAAATCTCTAGTGTGATTTGTCTCTGGTCTCGTCTGAGGAGCAACTCCTCCATCTAGTGGCTCACCCTGAACTCACATGTTATCAGGAGTTATTTACTCAGGCTGCGTTCCAAACCGCATACTCAATGAGTAGGTACTTAATTTCAATAAGTACTTACTTAACGAGCGCTAAAAGAGTAGGTACTTTATAGCCAAATCTCGTTAAGTATGAATGCGAACCGGACATCTGCCATGTTGACGTTATCATGTGACCTACGACGCGTTATCACAAGTGCAACAACTTAAAAGATTTGAACGACACGTTTAATTAATCTATCTGTAAATATTTTGATATTGATTAAACTTGCTCATTTTATGGTCTTTTTAAAGAAACTGCTGCCCATTTATTTTGAGAATACATTTAGGGTTGATTTAAGTTCTTATATTTAACCCTACTTATGTGATCCACCGTTTTATCCTTAACGATATTATTTATTTTTATTACCAAATCCCAAAATTGTCATCTCTTGAATATGTTGTTAATTTCTTTATTTTATATCCAAACATTTTCATCCACAAGCAAAAGTGGCTTACCGTGACAAATACTGACCGATACTTAATTATATTACTTTTTACTGAAAAAAAATCAATAAAACAAACAAAATGTAATGTATGTCATATGACATAGCTATGCATGAATACACTCTAGATGTGTATATTGTGAACATATCTACATTTTCATTCAAACAATTAATTAAATAATGATATTTTATTTACTGACAACAATGATAAATATTAATAAAGGAGTAAATTAATGAATGAAAGTCACTCATTGTACTCCCCAACAACAGTTTTATTCAAGATATGAATAAAAATGATGTTAATTCAGCCAGCGCAAATACCTGTATTTAGTTCCTGTTTTCGGTGGAAGTCCAAAGTAGTCGATTGTCGAGTTCACGCGCATAGGTTTAGTTACTATGATCACGCGCGTGAACTCGACAATCGACTACTTTGGACTTCCACCGAAAACAGGAACTAAATACAGGTATTTGCGCTGGCTGAATTAACATCATTTTTATTCATATCTTTCACATCTACTGCAGTCAGATTCACTCGTGTTAACTCTGAAGGAATCACTCACATGGCTGGGCACTTGTAATGACACATCAAGGATGATAAGACTAAGAACTGGTTAAGTTTAAAACTTGCCCCATTCAAGTCAATAGGATGTAAATTTTAAAAAGAGGATAACACGGTGTAGGCAACACCGATTTTTGTCGTTGTTCTCTGTATTGACAGCACTCCAAATTTACTAAAAATTGAGCTCAATGTTAAAATTGACCGGAGTTCTCCTTTAAGTCCTGTCAGTTTAACAGGGCGCTCTTGACAGGGCATATATAAGAACGAGCAGAGAGAGAAAGAGAGCCCCGGACGCTCGCGCGCACTCACCTGAGCGCTGTCTGCTCTCTCTCTCTCTCCCTCACGCATATTAATCAAAATCAATTAATACGATGGTGTCGGGAAAAAAAACTCTCCAGTGATGAAATGTTTTCTGTGTTGACAAATCTTGTGCAATATCCTAAAGTGCCGAATGCATTGCATGCTTTTTTCTGTTTACATTTCATTGTGAATGCGGCTACGTCAGAGCGGCCAAAGCGTCAACAAGATTCCCCGTACTTTTTGACAAGCGTCCTTGACAGGCCGGCCATAGCTTTTTTGCAGCTCAAGTCGGCGGCGGTGTGAACGTACAGTCAGCCGCCAGCTGCAGACCAACACACACTGCAGTGCTTACGAAACTCCCTGCCAACTCCGAGAGAGCAAAAAACAACAACAACTCGGTCTATCGCTGCTTCATCGCCAGGTAGCTTAGGGGTACTATTTTTAATTTTGAAAGAAGCACTTTATTTTCATAACTTGTTATTCTTTAAGTTACTGAGTCTGACTGAGAAATATAGATGTTTTTTTTGTCTTCACCGGTTGTGTTCTACATGATATTTGTTGCGGCGATCTGCCGGGAGGTGTGTCTGCGTGCGGGTGCATGTGACAGCGGCCTTGCTTCCACATGCGCGTAACTGCGAGCGCCTCAGCAGGTGAGCGAAATTAGATTAATTAGCAGCACACGTCAGAAACCTTCAGACAATAGAAGCAGCGCAAGTTTGTTTAGGTGGCAACGCAGCTCAGAACAGCAGAAGGAACAAATCGCTAAAGAATCACGGAATTAAAACTCATGGGAAAAGGAAAAGATCAGAAGGGCTACCGGTAATTAAATTAATTCCGAAATTAGATTAATTAGAAGACTCTAAATGTGATCGCTGGCTACGTAGTAGTCTGTATGGTCTGTTGATAGAGATACAATGTGATTTGCACTATTAATAGATTGAAGCTAAATCATTTTTATACAATGGGTAAATGTTTAGCTTTGTACAAAGAGACTTAACCATTTCTGAACAGAAGTAATCTTATGCTAATTCATAGTGAAATCGTGTGAAATGCTTTATTTTATGTAGGTTGAAATTATGAATGAAATTGTCATATATAAATTCTGTGTAGAATGATCTAGGCTAAACAAAGAATAACAAGTTAAATTAAAAGTAGAGTTGGCTTTTTGATCATTCATTCAATGCGTGATTTACACTGTTTACCTGGGTTGATAAATAATGAAGTAATGGTTAATCTATGTGTAAAATATACTTACCCTTTGCCTGTTGTACTTTGTGTGTTTTATTGTATTTGATGGGAAATAATGAACTTTATTTAATTTGTTTTATGTGTTGTATGTTTAAAGGTTTTTCACCTTCCTTGTTACTGGTCAAATAAATTGAAGAATGAGTGAAATCCTGAGTCTGATCAAGTCCTTCCCTTTTCAAGTGTGGGAAGCCATGATGTGTTAAAATACACTTGACAATATTTGTGGTAAACTGCAACTTTCCTGGGAAATGCATCCATTTTAAACCATTTTGTATTATAAAGAAGCACTTTATTTGTGTTCCAACTTATTTTATAGCTAGCTACTAATGAGTAGCAATTGAGAACCAGACAATGTTTTTGATAAAAGGCACTTCCCTGAGAATTGAACTTAATAAATGTGAAAAAGACACTTTAATGTCTCCGTTTGTCATTCTGTATAGCAAAGCAGATGAGAGTGGACCATGATCAGAAACCCGATTAGAAATCATTATGGATAAAATCGAATCGTTTTGAATCGAAAATCTTTTAGAATTGAAAATCGATTTTGAATCGAATCGTGGCCTCAAGAATCTAATCGAATTGAATCGTGCGATGGTAAAAGATTCCCACCCCTACTTCTTAACCATCAGGAATCAACGGTGAGAAGAAGGGTCGGTCACAGTTTATTTTGATGGTCCCTTTTAAACATTCTGTAGACTATAAGTAACTTTGCAACTACATGTCAACTAATTAATACTTGTGACAAAATATGTGGATATAAAAACATGTAGGCTATACAACTAAATAAACAATCTCTTAAATATTTTCTAATTTCACTAAACATTTCATTAAGTTTCGTTGACATTTTATAACACATGGACCTTTATTTTGATTAAAATGGCTTATGTCTGCTATCGGCTCATTTTGTAAATGTAAGCAACTAATTTAAGACGCACAAACTGAGTGCCGGTGCGATGAGACGTACATGCTCGGCCAGATTCAGCTCGACATTCAAGTCATTAAACATTTTCAATATTAATATACTGTAAAGCTGCTGCTTTAAAGTAATACATATTGTATAATCTATTATATATTATTTAGAGGTGTAAAGAGTACTTGAAAACCATACTTGAATAAAAGTACATGCCTTACAGCAAACAAATTACTCCATTAGTTACAAGTAACCAGTTCCAATACGACTTGAGTAAGTCTTCGAGCATCTGATGTTAGCAGTAGTTCAGTAGTTACTAATTACATTTATTCAAATTCTTTACACCACTGATACTATAGATCTGAGAATGTCCTAAAATTGACAGTTTTTATGATGTTGAGTTTTTGTATTTCTACTGTGGTTTGTGGGTGTGGGGGACAGGTTGAGCATTATTTAATTTCTTTTGTTTTGTATATTTGTAGTGTATGTTTGTTTTGTAAGGTTGTTGTGTTTTGTGTTGTATTATTATTATTCCGTTTACGTTTTTAGGACCCCCTTGAAAATTAGATGTTACATTAATGTATCCCATAATACTTACCGACTTGTATCCCATAATACTCACCGACTCGTATCCCATAATACTCACCGACCCGCATCCCATAATACTCACCGACCCGTATCCCATAATACTCACCGACCCGTATCCCATAATACTCACCGACCCGTATCCCATAATACTCACCGACCCGTATCCCATAATACTAAATTTGCTCATGGTTTCTGAATAATGTTCAGGCCCATTGCGTTATCAGTTCTCATGATGAATTTGCAGCAATTTCTTTCATTAATTTTCATGTACTCCTTTTATAAGTGTAAAGTCCAGGGGTCAGAAAGTAAAAGTCCTGCCATATGTTTATTCCACTAATTACTTCTATCTCCGGGCTGAAAAACTGCTAATTAGCAAATCCAGGTTATTGGGAAAAAAACACTTTTACTTTTCTGAACCTGGACTTTACACCTCTGACTCTTTGTGTTTGTGTTGCAGGAATCTGAGGTGACGTGATTTACACGTTTCACAGAACAATCATTAAACTCTCTGTGACTCCGTTTCTCACAAATGATGATCTGATCACAACAACTGCATCTGTCTTTACACTATTACTGTTTCAAATATAATTAGATTTGTTTTGCCGTTTATACTTCCTCTAAGTCAGGGGTCACCAAACTAAGGCCCGCGGGCCGACTCAGGCCCGCCACCCCCCTTTGACTGGCCCCCCAGCCACTCTGCCCCCCATTACTTGAACTTATGAGGCAATCCTCAAAAGTCATCATTGCCTATTTTTTTTATTTCTTTTTTGGAAAATAATAACATGTCTGCATCTGGTATTTTGTTGATTTTATTTTAGTTAAAAAAATATATTTAGTTATAAAAGTAATTTGCCGAATTTTCGTCACCCGACATGCTCGAGATAAAGTGACAGACGCGCGCGCAAATAACTGTCAGTGTCCGCAAAATGGCTAGCGTTAAACGGAAAATTGATCGAGAGTGCAGAGTTTTTAAAGAACAGTGGACCAAAGATTATTTTTTTGTTCAGTGTAAGGACCGTGCCGTTTGTATGATATGTAAAGAAAGTGTGGCGGTTTTCAAAGAATATAATCTGCGTCGTCACCACGAAACCCGCCACAAAGAGTATGCTAGCTTGCGAGGGCAAGCAAGAGAAGACAGGATTCGGGGAATGAAAGGCGGACTGGCTGCACAACAGAATCTATTCCTTCGGCAAACTCAGGTCAACCAGGCTGCTGTCCGAGCTAGCTATAAGGTAGCTCACCTACTAGCTACCCATGGAAAGCCGTTCACTGATGGGGACTTTGTTAAAGAATGCATGCTTGCTGTGGCCGAGGTGGTGTGTCCCGACAAGAAGGATGCACTCAACGTGGTGAGTCTCTCCGCAACTACAATGACCAGGCGAATCGAAGATTTGGGGGACAACGTGTATGACCAGCTGAATAAGAAAGCGTCAGAATTCGAGTTTTTTGCTTTGGCCATGGATGAGAGCAATGACGTGCAGGACACAGCACAACTGCTCATTTTTATTCGTGGAGTTAGCGCAAGCTTTGAAGTGTCTGAGGAGCTGGCAGCTCTAAAAAGTCTCAAAGGTACTACAACAGGAGAGGATATTTTTGTCCAAGTGTGCAAAACAATGGAAGAGTTGAATCTACACTGGTCCAAACTGGCCAGCATCACTACGGATGGCGCACCTAGTATGGTTGGCACAACGAGGGGGCTAGTAGGGCGCTTGAACAGCGAATTCGCGGAACGAGGTCTCACCCCCCCACTACAAGTCCACTGTCTGATTCACCAGCAAGCACTATGCTGCAAAGTTCTTAACTGGGCATCTGTCATGAAGGTGGTTGTGCACTGTGTCAACTACATCCGAAAACATGGGCTGAAACACAGACAGTTCCAGGCATTTCTCTCCGAGCTTGAGTCTGCCTACGAGGATGTGCTGTACTACTCAGAAGTCCGATGGTTAAGCCGAGGCAGAGTGATGCGCCGTTTCTATGACCTGTTACCCGAAATCAACACCTTCCTGCAGTCTAAAGGTGAAACGGTACGAGCGCTGACCGAGCCAGAATGGATATGGGACCTCGCGTTTTTAACTGATGTGACTGAAATGTTGAACCAGCTTAACGTGCAGCTCCAAGGCAAAGGGAAGCTTATCAGTGACATGTATTCCCACATCAAAGCGTTCGAGGTTAAACTAGTGCTGCTTGTGCGACAGGTCCAAAAGCTGGACTTCACGCATCTCCCTGCCACCCAAAGCTACCGCGCTGAGAAACCAGCTGTCCCGTTCCCAGTCGAAAAGTGCAAGGATGCACTGGAAATGCTGCGGGGAGAGTTCAGTGCGCGCTTTCGTGAGCTTCATGTCAACGGTAAAGGAATACGGTTGTTCCAGAACCCCTTTGCTGCCGACATAAATGATGCACCTCCCTCTCTTCAGTTTGAACTAGCCGAGTTGCAGAATTGTGATATCCTTAAAGACGCGTTCAAGCCTGACAGTCTCAATGAGTTCTATGCTGCGCTCCCAGAGGAAACCTACCCAAACATCAAACAGCATGCAATGAAGATGACCACAGTTTTTGGCAGCACCTACATCTGTGAGCAAACCTTTTCACGCATGAAGCAAACCAAGAATGCAACAAGGAACAGACTCACAGATAAACACTTGCATCAGACCTTGAGACTGGCTACCACTAGCCTGCAACCAGACATTGAACTTCTCACCAGCCAGAAGCAAGCACACAGTTCACACTGATACAGTAAGTAAGCACACTGATTTGAACAATTACTGATTTGAATTGCTATAAATATGAAATATGAAGGCTCTTTTAATTTGCTACATATTTTGTAAAATTGTGTCACAGAGAAAAGCAGACAGCAGCACGTCTTGCTATTTACTGAATATGGTGCTTCTTGTGTTGAATTTGTCATCCCTCCATGCCAGGGCTCCAGAAGGCACCCTGAAGTGAGGAGAGGAGATGTCTGTTGCTGACCCCATCCCAAAGACAGCACAATTAATCAACCAGTACAAATACAGCTCACCTATACTACTGATTTTGATTACCATTATTGTTGTGCTTTAGTTTTGAGCCTACTGCTCATTTAATTTTCACCTTGACCTAAAAAATGTTTACTGAACATGCTCACCTGGATAGACATAAGAGCTGGCTAGTTGTTCTATTACTCATGTTATTATAATTTTTTTATAAATGTTATAAATGTTTTTTTTATTATTCATTTATTTATTTTATTGGCCTATTTATTTTATATTTGACATTTATTAAGTGCTGCACAGAATTATTATTAATATTATTATTAATATCAACAGGCCAACATATAATTTTTCACTCACCTTTGCCAGTGTCAATCACCTCAACTAGGCAGATGTTTCTTATCTTGACAGCATTGATGTTATTTTTATTAGAAAATAAATAAATGGAATATCTGTGATATTTCAAATTAAAACAAAGTGTGAAGACTCAATTACTACTTTTCCAAATCACTAGTAAAGATAAACAAAAATGTGCCAGGAATCAAGTGTTGATATAGTAGTTTGGATATAGTAGTGGGGATGGCTGTGCCAGTTTAGTAATCTCTACTACACAATGAGGCCTCTGGTGGTCATTTTCGTCTGGGTCATACAATTCTATGTTATATAGCTGACCCGGCCCCGGCCACCCCATCACAGTCAGTAATGTGGCCCCCAGAGAAAAAAGTTTGGTGACCCCTGCTCTAAGTGATCTTTAATGAGTAATACTGTCTAATACTGTAGATTATCAAAGAATGCTTTAATTATTTATTGTCACATGTTTATTTCTCTGTATGTCTCTGTCTGTCCTCATGAATAAAGTTTTATCACTCTGAGATTTCAAGAGTCTCTAATTGTTTTATTAAATTTAATATGTCACACACACAGTTCCCATAAATTAGGGTGAGGTTGCCAAATCAGCAGATTGGGCCTGAGGACAGACTGACCAGATCTGAGAACCCTGTTCTGAGTGGGCCAGAACGGGACCGCCATCATCAGATGTCTCACTTTGTCCGTCTGTACTCGGAGCAGAACCGCTGAGAGCAGTCAGATCAGCGAAGGCATAAAGGCTGGTCCTGGGTCACTCCTGCACCAGAGCATCCTCTCCCAGAGGCAACGAAGGAGACCGGGAGAACCAGAGCGGGCAATGCGTAGTCATGCTCGAAGCAAACAGATCCACTTCCACTCGGCCGAACCTCTGCCACATGAGGCTTGCCACTTGAGGGTGTAGTGCTCTTGGTCAGTGCCCAAAGGAGGACAGCCCTCGCCAGCCTGCACACACACTTATAGCGCACGATAACGCATGCAGCACTTACCAGTCGTGTGAAGCGAGTGTTGGTAACATAGACAAGCATTAATCACATGAAGTGAGGCCGACCATGGAGAGAGAGCGGAGCCAGTTTTCTTAAACCCAATCCCCACTATCATGCAGAGAGAGATGGGAAAACCCCGTCAGCTGACTCTATAACCCAAGCCAGTTGGCCTAGCTCTAAAACAGCCATAAGGATTTACTCTTACATGAGCTCTCATTCACACAATATTGTTCAGCTCAACATTTCCAGTTGGGCTGACAAGAGTAGAGTAATTAGTCATGCTAAATAGTGTTGGTAGCATGAAGTGCCACAAACCTGTAATGTTTTTTTCTCTTTGTTTATCTACAGAAATGTGGTTTGATCTGCTGGGGGGATAAACAGCTTCTGCTGGATGTTTGTGGTCATTGTGTGTGTCCGAGTTTGTGGCTGAAGCATTTCCCCCCCCCCAGATAGTATGATAAACTCCTGCACGTGCGCTTTAAGAGTGCATGCTTTCACTGCGTGATATTATAATGCACAGTTTATATAACAAGCTTATAATTGTCTGTTTCTATTGATTGCATCTGCAAAGTAGTTATTCACATATCAATATCTATATCTGCACTGGACATTAACGGATTATTTTCAAAGCATTTAGTTTGATTAATGTGATAATTCTGCATATGGATATTGTATAATTCATACTGAGTTATACATAAAATAAACGAACCAGCACATTTTAACCTCTGAAAGTGTATCGTCTATCTGTCTGTAATTTAAAGCTTGGTTGGTTTTACAACCATAGGCTGCACAATGCTGACATTATTTTCAATGAAAACTAAATGATTTAGTGTGAGTGATGAATATGTTAATCGTTCCAAGATGGCGGACTTGTGGACGCATGTTGAATATGGCATCTACTGTATGTGTACATATCCATACTTTGAATACCCAAAAAAATTCAAGATACGTTGAAAACATTTCATAGCTACTTACAGTATTTCATGTATTATACACTGTTTTCCCTGAACATCAGCATGATTGCAAATGTAATATTGATTGTATACAAGTTAAAGGGTAAGTTCGGTATTTTACACTTAAAGCCCTGTTTACAGATCGTATCTGATGAAATAGAACGGTTAAGATTAAAATTTGGACACATGCTGCTGTCCCGAGAATTTTAGCTTCATTTTCCACACCCCACCCCACCGCACAATGGTTGTCTATGTACACTGGAAGATTCCTTCCTAAAAACACATTAAACTTTCGTTTACAAAGATGTGAAACACACCGAGTGGTCAGGGGTGTTCACTGATATGTGCACTCAAAAATCGCTGAAAAAGATGCTTTCCAACAGGTTTTATCGTAGTTTTTGTCCAACTCCATTGACTTGTATTGAATGTGCTGTGTGAGGTACGGTATTCCTCCGCCGCTTCTTCTTCTGCTTCTTCTGTATTCAATGAAATGCCAGTGGTTTGCTTGCAATTGGCAAAGGTGCATTATCGCCAACAACTGGTGTCTATTCTCAACGGAAGAATCTGGGTGTGACGCGTTTGGCAAAATAGGTCCACAAAAGCGAAGTAAACCTAAAATTCTCGGGACAGCAGCATGTGTCCAAATTTTAATCTTAACCGTTCTATTTCATCAGATACGATCTGTAAACAGGGCTTTAAGTGTAAAATACCGAACTTGTCCTTTAACATCGAGTTACATTTTAGACACGATATTTTATTTTTCACAACTAATTGTTCTGTAGCGCCCCCTACCTGTCTTGTATTTATATAGGACAGTGCAACAGATTCATTAACTATTTGCCAAACCGATGTTGAAGTTAGTCACTAAATGAAATACTTTTCTTTTAGAAAGTTAGTCCGCATTTAACTATAGCCCAGTCACACAAGGTTAATTTGTCAAAAATAAACTCTTTTGAAAGTAACAAAATATAAAAGGACTTAATAGGAACAACAAAATAAATTAGTCAAAATAGCTCAAATGGTCTATTTGTTCAGAATCAGATTTCATGTAAAATCACAAATTGACTAAAATCACACTGATATTGAAATATATCAGGAGACAAAATTATTGAATTTGTTTGTCACACATTTACTTGAGATGAAATGTTAAAAATAACGCCGAGTATCAAAATATCACTCTGAAAAATCAGTTTTTAAGCACTGAATAACACCATATAAACGAATATGAAACACCGTCAGCACACACACACACCAGTTATTCACAACACACACCGTTGTAGGCCTGAGACTGACGTACCTTAGAAACGACACACTGGCTCTTCACTCTCCTGAGCGGGAAAAACAAACGCACACAAATGTACCTGAATTCCGTTGTGGAGCAATAAGTGACTCAGCTGCACTGTAGAAATCTCCGGGAAATCTTCCTCCGGTGCGCGGCTCTCTCTGAAGACGAGGCACAGTCTCCTCCGGCCAGCAAACTCCCGATTCTCCCGTTAAACTGAGCACTCTCTGGTCCTCACGCAGATCAACAAACAACAACTAACGCGAGTGTCTTCAGTCTTTGATTCTGTCACCAGTTATCTTTAGAATAACTTGAAACATTGTCTATTGACGATTTGCACCGCAAAATAATGAAGAAAGGCAACATTTATTAAAAACTTGTGTTTTACACACACACACATGCACAATTAGTTTTTTAATCAGATCGACCACTCACGTTACACAAAACACCGGTGAAGGCGGGACTTAACACTCATAAACCAATAAAATAAAGAGAGACCTAACTTGTAGGTTAAAACCACGTTTTTCACATGTGTATATCAATCAAACTTGATATATGATCTGCGCTCTTAAAGGAACACACAAACCTTTATACATCAATATAATGAGATGTATATTTCATTCACATTTTAGCTCTGGCCTAGAATAAATCAAACAAAAATAAATACATTGAAAGAAACCCATTACCGGTATAATTATATTCTACTGGGTTACAGTTCCAATCAGAAGAGCAGTTGTGTGTCTCCCAGCTGAATGTTTGTTACTGAATGAATCTGAGTCATGTGAGTCAATGATCCAATGACCTGTTAATACTGTAAATACAGTCATTGCTTCGTTCTTGACTCAATCAGCCGTTTTGAAAGAATCAGATGAATGAATGATTCAATGACTCACTCATTAAAACAGTGACTTGCTGCCACCTACTGGCGGATGGAGTTTCATGTTTAAATTATGAGTAATTTTTTAAAAACATTTCATGTTTTAGTATTCAATATTTTATATTCATAACATTAATATCATTGCATTATTTATGGAATTGCACATTTATGCTAAATCTGAGCTGCATTAATCAGTCTGTGTAAATCCTACATCTAAATACCTTCTCAGATGCTGCTTTTGTGCCAATTTGTGTATACAAATAAGCATATGTACATATAAACATATATGTGTATACTTGTCAGTACAAAATGATATTGAGATATGATTTTTTGGTCAATATTGCACAGCCCGAGTCAGAGGATTTACAGCTCACAGCACTAAATGACACATCTGTAGATACTAATCTCCAATCCAACTCTCATGCAACATTTACTCTGCTATTAGTTTTCATACAGGCCCAGAAATGTAAGATCAGCAAAAGCTTGTTGACTCTCGTGATGTTAAAGGAGACGGATGTGTGAACGGACACTGTGACTGAGCTCACAGCCAGATTAATATCACAGTTCACTCATTGGTGAGTTCAATATTTGCTTCTCCTGTTTTATATTTCAATGACCACAAACTGTAATTAACCATTTTACTTTTGTGTTTGTTCCGTTGTTTTATGTTACTCATTTCAAGTACTTAAAACTATTTACTTAAGCAAAAAAAAAAAAACTTTTAATCTGAGATGAACTGTTTATTCTTCAGCCGCGCTTTATTCTAGAGGTGCACACATATCCCGGTGTGTGTGTGATCTCAGCATCAGTGTGTGTGATCTCAGCATCAGTGTGTGTGATCTCGGCATCAGTGTGTATGATCTCAGCATCAGTGTGTGTGATCTCAGCATCAGTGTGTATGATCTCAGCATCAGTGTGTGTGATCTCAGCATCAGTGTGTGTGATCTCAGCATCAGTGTGTGTGATCTCAGCATCAGTGTGTGTGATCTCAGCATCAGTGTGTGTGATCTCAGCATCAGTCTCTCTCTACCTCTGGAGGTGGAATATCAGGATAAAAACACCTACAGCTGTGTGCTGAACAATCCCATCAGCAACCAGACCACACATCTGGACATCCACACACTCTGCCACAAATGTGCAGGTACGACAGCGCTGATATTAGTGTTTATTGACTGATCTGATCTCAGTTTGATGTGTTTATTCCTCAGACTCTGTTGTGGTCCTACTGAAGCTGTGATCTGATTGGTCCTCTCTGCTCTGGTGGGCGTGGCTACTGTCATTATTGTGGTTTATGACATCAGATCCAGAAGAGCTGAACGAGATCAAGCACATGTTCACACATCAGGTACATGATTGATGATGTCATTTATCACAAACTGATTTTGCATGTATATTATCTGTGAGATTTACTAATTTATGGCTTTTTATGTTTATCATTTTCAGGAAGTATCGAAATCTAAAGCAAACGCTGAACTTTAAAGGTTCTTAAAGTGTGTTTTTTGTTCTTCTAGTGTTTTTTTCATAATGAATAGTAAATACTGATGATCATTCGAGTTCGTGCTCTCTTTCAGTGTCAGATTTGATCAGTGTCACTTTATTGTTTATATTTCTCTCAGATACAAAAATTTTTTTAATAAAGAGACACACAGATCTCACTTTACTACTGCTGTATATTTGCTGTATGTATTTGCTTGCCTTTATCAATAAAGTTTTCTCACTCTGAGGTTCAAGAGTCTCTCCATGTTTTATTACATTATGTTGAGCGCCCCCTGGAGGAATACTAACTTTATGTATTTTAACAATTTCTGCACTACTCCACATAGGCTATAAAACTTAACATTATTTTAAACATTGGTTCTCACTCACTAAAGCAATAGTTTTATTTTGTTTGCATTTATTAAATTACTTTAGTATATCTGCAAGTTTTTCTAATGTAAATCTTGTACATTCATTATGTATCGACCAGTCTCTATTATCCCGTTTCCATCTGAACGCTGCCGGTTCTCGTGCCGGAGCTGGACTTCAGTCTGCCGTCATGCATTTCACTCATAGCCTAAAGAAGCAGTGACTGACTCCATAACCTGGCCATAAACAAACTGTGAACAGCTCTGCGGAAATATTTTATCACACAAAGTGTTTAGATTTAGTATCTTTCCCAATAAAATGATTTATTTTATGCAAGGCATCAGGCGTTTTCCATGACGTGAAAAGACTGAAGCAACACTCGTTTAGGTTGTGTCCCTGTATGCTTTGCTTAAAAATAAATGATTTACAGCAAAGTAATGATCTTATGCATAAAATAAAATGTACACAAACCTGTATTGTACTGAAGATATGCAACAATTTAATGGTGGTGAGATCTGCTCTCTCCTGAAGAGGATGCAAAAATCCTGTGATAACTCAACAGCTGGGTTGTTACATTTAACCCAGGAGCTGGGTAACACTAGATAGAACTACCCAAATGCTGAAAAAAATAACCTGAATCAAATATTATACAATTTATTACTAAACTTCAGAAATTTTCAGTATGGAAAAAACCCTTGGTGGTTCTGCTGGGCCCTTATCGTCTTAACTATAACACTCGTGGGATGATGTGGGAACACTAACAAGGGCGATAAAGACTGCAGTTTCTAACATCAGTCACCAAGTCACCTCGAGACCAGGGGTTTTACTTTCACTGCTGCTCTCACTAGCTTGCCTCCATTACACTCGCCCCCCATAACCTCATTCTCAATCGGGTCACGGCACCAAATGTTACTGGTCCTACTCGACTTGCTCGAGGCAAGATTTGAACTGGGGTTTCTGGAATTGGAGGAGGGCGCATTAACAAGTGTGTTAATGACAGCAGTCTCTAGTGCATCTCTTGAGATCCGGTCACACCAGTGGCGGGCCGTGCATTTCACACCTAGGCCTTCAGTGATGTCCACCCTGAATTAATAACCTTTAATAGTGTAGCAGCGCACGCACATACTCTCTATAATTGTTGTGAAATTCCTGTTTTTATTTTGCACCGGCAGTTATAGGGTTAATGCGGTGAGTTCGGGAAAGGCCGGGTAGAGAGAAACGAGCGAGTGAGTTCGGCTTTTGTGTAGCTACAGTGGTTCTTGCGTTCCGATTATAAATTCAGAAACGGATCATCCCTGTCTTATCCTTCAATGGCTACAAGTATTAATGTTTGAAAAAAAGAAGTTGTTTCGATCCTAAATTTACAAGAAAAATTAGGAAGAAAATCATATTCAGCACGGACAAAAACGGGGGAAAAAATGCATTATAGCTACTCTCCAAAACTGATTATTTTTTACACAAAATCCATCCTAATTTCTTTCCTCAAAAAGACTTGATTACTTGGTTGTACAGGTTGTCTGTGCTTTTCAGTCCCAGCAACCTTTTCTATCGCCATCGAGGCTAATGTGCTGAAAGTCGAGTCTGTCCCGTCGTATTTCTGTCATAAGTTTTAATTGGCTTTAGTGCTGAGAGTGTCCGCTCGACAGAAGCAGAAACGTTAAACAGGGAAAACACCGCAAAACATGACGATGTGTAACGTTACAGCCGACACAAGCTCTCACACAGATTTTTGAACGATATCAATGAGATCAGCGGGACTTTTGCCTTCAAAATCAGTCCTGGCATAACTTTACATTACAGTCCGTTCTGTTTTTACCCGGACAGATCGATAGAGATCCGTGACTCTGCGTAAGCTGGATAAGGGATTTTTTCCGGTAGGTTTGAACCTGCTGGTGGTCGAGGAAGGAAAGAAACATTAATTTGTGGGTTGAAAAACTATTATATCTACAGGAATATATTTTAGTTTACACAGTTCGCTACTGATGCGGTTAGCTATCTCTGACTACCAGTAATAATACGCACTCTGACCATCCAATCAAAGGGCGTGAAAATGCTTACGTTATTGTCCGCCTGCTAGATGGCCCCGGTGCAGTCAACTCGAAATCTGATTGGCTTATTAAATCTGACTGATTATCTGATTGGTTAAAGCAACAGTTTCATTGCCATTCATTAAGCTACAGGCGCCCGCACTATCGATTCTGAAGGCCTCGAGGCAGACATATTTGACCCTGGCAACACATGATGACTGAAATATGATTGGATAAAAGCACTAAAATAAATATACACTACTGGAAGCAGCGCAACCAAGAGAAAAGCTATGAAATTATGAGAACGGACTATTGGGAATAATTTAATACTCATTCATAAAAAAAAAATATTAAAGTGCAAGTCAGTGATTCTCATAGTGTTTAGGCCAGCAGAGAAGGCCTTGCTGGCCCTGACGGCCCACCACTGGGTCACACTCACCCCCTCCAAACCTCACTCCCATCCAGGTCTCTAGTGTGTCTATTGAGATCAGGTCACACTTGTCCCCTTAAACTTCACTCCCATCCGGGTCACGATACCAAATGTAACCGGTCCTACTCCTGCTTCGAGCAAGTTTTGAACCAGCGTTTCCAGCATTGGAGGAGGGCGCGCTAACAAGGACACTAAAGACCGCAGCTGACCTCTACTAACTCTTACTAGTTGGCCTCCTTTACACTGTGAGACTAAAATCAGTCGAATAGTTCTGTTCGTTTAGTAGTCCTAACCCAGAAAAAAAAAAAATTGAGCCTTGCGTTGTCACATAGAAAAGTTTTTCTTTTTTTTGTGAAATGGTGCTTGTGGCGAACATTACTTGAAAACTTTTTATTTTTATTTTTTATTAAATGACACCCAGCTGTGCCATCATAATAATAACAATTTGTTACATTTATATAGCACTTTTCTGGGTACTCAAAGCGCTTTACATACAACGGGGAAATCTCCTCAACCACCACCAATGTGCAGCTCCACCTGGATGATGATGCGACGGCAGCCATATTGCAGAACGCGAGTTACCAGTTTATTGGTGGAGAGGAGACGAAGTGATGAAGACAATCAGTATATACTGTATATATATATGGGGACAGGGGCCAATAGGCAAATTTGAAATGAGGTCACCGGTATTTTTCAGAGTTGAACTGCATGAAATAATTGCCTAATATAGTATTGACTCTTCTTTGGTGCTGCAGAGATATTGCACAGCACCAAGATTAAACTGACCTTCTCATCTGAGATGCCTCAGCCGTCTGGTGGATGCTCATCATTGCCCAAAAATATTTGAGATGACCAATCGAATCAAAGAATTATCGAATAATAATATTGTGATAATCCTGGAAATTGTACCTCAAACGTGCTGGAGTAGCCTAACAACGGATCCTGCAGATCATCAGTAAGTGCTTTGTTCTAATCGCGATATGAAATGGTGTCTGTAAACTGCAAAAGACTGTTTAAATTTGAATCGCGTTTCTGTGTTTGAATGAATGCACGGCATATGCATGTTGTTTACTACAGCTCGCGCGTGTCTGTGTGTGAATGAATATCGCTTTTAGCAAACTATCTATATTGCCAACTGAGATAAAACTGAGTAAAAATCGACTGAATACGTTGAAATAAAATGTCTTTGTATAAGCAACATATTAAACTGCAAATTAACATTTATGCCCTAATATATATTATAAAAGACGATATGTTACAGACGAAATATGAAAGACAACATTTCGTTTTGGATAGATTATAAAGTTTTTACTGCCACATCAAAACCTAATTTACAAGGTGCAAACACAATCTTAAAATATCAATATAAGCCTTCTCTTTAAATTATTTTTGTGTTTTATTAGTGACAAATTTGGGGAGAGGATAGCCTACATAATCCAAAACCCATACATATTGCAAAACTTTCTGAAAATACGAATGAGCATTAACTGCACAATTACTAGAAATGTTTACCTTGGATATTATACAATTTGCAAGCATAGGCCTACACAGTTTGTGGAAAAATAAACTTTTTTTCAAGATGTTTCCAACTCTGAACCAATTCTGTAGTAATATATATATATATATATATATATATATATATATATATGTGTGTGTGTGTGTGTGTGTGTGTGTGTGTGTATGTATATATATGTGTGTGTTGTCTTTGCATTCTTTCTTGTGGCTCAGTGACACCTATGAAATGCTCATTAGTATGCAACATTAGCAGGTCTTTGTCTCCAGGTGTGAATGAGGACATTATTCATGACCTTGTTGGATCATTCACGCCCACCTGCATATTGCCTTTCCAAACAAAGTGTCTTACAAAATTTAAATCAATCTATTGTTTAATGTGAACGATTAGCCCGGATGATTTTCAGATCATTTTGAAGTAAACACTTTAGCCGACAACATCCATTAGTCAAAAGTATTGTGGGAATATGTGAAGTTGGTCGTTTGTGGTCTTATATCAGACAATTTAAGTTTGAGTTTTTTGAATAACCACGCATAAATAATATTCTCTCAAAAATGCAAACATGTACATACATGTTGCTCACATATTATGATAGCCATGTTCATGCTAAATAGAGTGTAATTACACCTTTGCCATTAATATATTTTATAAGCAACTGAAAAAAATACAAATATCAGGGCATGTCAAAACATCTCAAGGACCCCAAAAACACCTTAGACCCCAGAGGGTTAAATTAACAATTACATTTACAGGTTACTGTATGTTTGTATTAATGTTCACTCTTGAATTTTGTTGTAAAAACTCAGGAAAACATTATACTTGTGATTTAGTGGTTTTTGCATCAAAATGGACGCCACAATGGCTTTTCTCTGTTTTATCTGTACAAACATCTGTGTGTGTGGTTTGATCTGTCGGTGGATGAACAGCTTCTGCTGGATCTGTCGTCTCTGTGTGTGTCGGTAGTTTGTGTCTGAAGCGTTTCTTCATTTTCTCTCCTGCTAATAAGAAGCTCACACTCTTCCACTCAAAACATCTTTACACTGAAATAAAGTGAATCCATCAACAGTCAAATGAGAGGCACAGGTCAGAGGTCAAATATGATTGACAGGTCACAGCACTAAATAACACACAGATATCTAACCCAATATTTCACTCTTCTGCTGTTAGTTTTCATTCAGGGCCAGAATTCATTTGAAAATGTAAGATCAGCAAAAGCTTGTTGATTTCCGTGATGTTAAAGGAGACGGATGTGTGAGCGGAAACTTTTCGCTATCAATCTTCTCAACCACCACCAATGTGCAGCATCCCCCTGGATGATGCGACGGCAGCCATATTGCGCCAGAACGCTAAACATGCCCCTCAAAAGGTCTGTGCACGGCCCTGGTGTGGTTACACGTGGTCTGCGGTTGTGAGGCTGGTTGGATGTACTGCCAAATTCTCTGAAACACCTTTGGAGACGGCTTATGGTAGAGAAATGAACATTCAATTCACGGGCAACAGCTCTGGTGAACATTCCTGAAGTCAGCATGCCAACCGCACGCTCCCTCAAAACTTCTGACATCTGTGGCATTGTGCTGTGTGATGAAACTGCACATTTTAGAGTGGCCTTTTATTGTGGGCAGCCTAAGGCACACCTGTGCAATAATCCTGCTGTCTAATCAGCCTCTTGATACGCCACACCTGTGAGGTGGATGGATTATCCCGGCAAAGGAGAAGTGCTCACTAACACAGATTTATGAACAATATTTGAGAGGAATAGACCTTTTGTGAACATAGAAAAAGTCTTAGATCTTGAGGGCAAAAAATGAGGGCAAAAACAAAAGTGTTGTGTTTAAGATTTTGTTCAGTGTATATTGAAACGATTTATCCATTATCTATAAGAGGTTCAAGAATCACTTTGCCCTGAAGAAGACCACTGTTTGGTCGAAACATGTTGGCTCGTGTATTTTAAAATGACCTAAGCCATATTCAATAAAGGCTTTTTAACTTTATCCTTCTCATTTAAAATTTGACTGAGTGCCTGGGACCTGTATTTAGATTTATCCATTATGTTCTTGAATCACAACAGCCTCTATGCCCACCAGGCTCACATGTGCAGTCACTTTAGTCGATGCTTTGTTGTTAAAGTGAACTTCTGTTTTCCTCTGGTTCTCTGGCCTCAACCACAGCCTGAACCCTTTCGGCGGTTGGGCCAAAACGGCATCTCGCAACTGCAATCTACAATCAATTGCCAGAGATTGAGTTATAAACTCAAGCATTTCTTATATTTTTTCAAGACCAAATCTTACATGCAAATCTTAAGTCTTATTTGATTTCAACTGAATAAATCAGATTTACAGGCTACTGTTCTTAACTTGACTATTTTAGCAACATGGCAAAAATGATGAAAGTCATTCACTAAATGTAGAGCGTAAGCAGCTCGTTTTGTGAGTCAAAGTGAAACCTGCTGTGGTCTGATTTATCTACATCTAATGTGGTTTGACCTGTTAGTGGACAAACAGCTTCAACATCTGACTTTCACTCCATACAAAAAATCGTTACAGTTAAATAAAATTAATCCAATTATGAAATCAAACATTATCATTATCATACATAATTGATGAATTTTGAAGATTGACATCTGATCATCAACACAATTAGATACAAACATCTAATCTAATATTTCACTCTTTCATGACTTCCTGTTTTACAGGAAATGGTTTTGAGAATAAACTGTGACGAAGGTTCAGTCTTTATAGGGCGGATCACAAACACACACAGCATCAGTTCAGTCGTGTTTGTGATCAATTTCAGACATTTTAAGAGTTACTATTGTGAGCTTTTCAGTGAACCGATGAAGAAAATGTTTCTCAAATTAGTTTTGCTCTGTTTGTGGCGTCTGGATGGTGAGTTTTCAATTTGTGTTTTTATGACTTTAGTTGTTTCTGTTCTGGTATCATGTAATAAATTACTGGTTAAATTAGTTTGAGAGGATCAACATTCACTGTTATTCTCATATAAAAAAAGTTAACTGTGATTTTACTGTCAGATAAAGTTTGAATTCAGCTCTAAACTCAGTTATTATGGATTGATTAAATAAAAGTATATAAGATAATCAACACAGCATTAGTTTTAGTGTGACGTTAAACATTACAGTAAAAGTGTATGTTTTAGTTATTGTTCCATATATTAATCTTTTTCAAATGATTAAAAGTATTTAAGTGAAGCTTCATCAAACCAACATCAGGTGATTTTAAAGCTTTAATCTGTGAAAAACTCTGTTCTTCAGGAGTGTTTGGTTATTCAGTGTCAGTGAGGGAGGGATATTCAGTCTCTCTAGACTCTGGTCTCACTGAAATAAAGGATGATGATGAGATTCTGTGGTGGTTTGAAAACACTTTAATAGCAGAAATCTATAAACGGTTCGACAGATTCACTGTATATGAAGATGTTCTTGATGGGAGATTCAGAGACAGACTGAAGCTGGACAATCAAACTGGATCTCTGACCGTCACACACACCACAACAGAAGATTATGGAGATTATCATATACAGATAAACAGTGAGATCCGGAGATTCAGTCTCATTGTCTTTGGTGAGTTAAATAATAATAATTTTTTTTTTTTTTTTTTTTTTTTTTTTATCAGCACAAAGATATCATTTCAGACAAGACCACTTTGACAAGTTTACTTGTGTTTATTGAACACAATTTATCTTTGGCGTTATGGTTCCTTATGTGGGTTCTTGCTCCATAATTAATGGCATACAGATTTAGTATTAACCCCCCAAACATTATGAGAGGTATTAACTGCCTGAAGAACCCCCCCCCCCCCCCCCCCAAAAAAAAAAACATATCCATGTTCCGTTCCTGCAAAAGAGAAAAGACAATATTGTTTAGTTCACCCAAAAATTAAAACTCTGTCAGTAATTACTCTCCCTCATGTTGTTCCCCGTAAGACTTTCCTTCATCTTCAGAACACAAATGAAGATATCTGTGATTAAATCTGAGCGCTGTCTCACTCCTCCACAGGCTTCTAAGGGATTGAAACTTGCCGGCCCAGAATAGTTAATAAAGACATCGTTAAAATAGTCCAAGTGACTACAGTGGCTACACAATATGTTTATCAAGCGACGAGAATACTTTTTGTGCGCAAAAAAACAAGCAAAACTAACGACTTTATTCCACTATTCATTATCTTCAGTGTGGGCCTCGAGTGAGTTCACGTAGTATAACTGCGCAGCGCTTCTGTGTTGTACGTCACACGCATCACACACATGACCAGCGTCGGCTAATAGTGAGCCTACGTGGTGACGTTGCCACACAGATGCACTGGAGGTGAAGATGACGGATCAAGCTACTTGGTGTTAGTGTTGAATAACAGACTTCTGCGGTGAATATAACAACTGATTTATTTTTTTGCACGAGTATGTTAGCGATAATCTAGAATAGATGAGCTTTAGCCGTACGCATGAGCTAACCTTAAAGCAGCATGTGCAATATTTGGATAGAAAAGGACAAGCATTTCCAATGCAACCAGATGAGTCTAAAACAATGCTTGATTACTACAGCCTGACGCTTAGGACAGTATGCGCAATACGAAAAGCCTAAGTATGAGTGTATACGATAAAATTTACATTAGCGACCAGTACGGTACTGACGGAAATGCTGCAAATAACAGCATATAGTTGATAACTGGTAAGCTTGGCATGGCATGGTGAATATTGTAGAAAAGTCCCCACTAGTATTAATACAGTTTTGTAAGGCCCCATCGAATGCCATTTACAGAGAGGTGCCAGCAGGAGGCACTTATGAGCAGCAGAAACCGCGGTTTACCCGGTAATGGCTGAACACAAAGAAGCGCAGTGCTCGTAACGCTGCTTTATCGGAAAGATGGAGAAATATTAACTGAAGTACGTTGAACTTTGCTAAAGACAGTCAGTTCCCTTTAATTAAATAGCTCGCTCTAGCTCTAGCTCGCTCTAGATTCCGGAGGTTTTAACTAATTCGCGGGCATCAGTGAGCCGCTATCAATATGCGGGAGACTCCCGGAACTTCCGGGAGACTTGGGATGTCTGCATTTCTATACTGAAATAATATCGGCATTATAATTATTGATTTTTCATTAGGCTATTTTTTTGGTGCTCCCTCAGCTCTTGGTCCCCTACGCACAGCGCGTGATGCGCGTGGTGGGAGCGGCGGCGCTGTCCTATAGGCTAGTCGTCACCCTGACGTGACAGCGCGTAGAGTTTGCCTATAATGTAAATGCCTTGTTATTTTATTCGAGATTTTTATCTATTTGCTAAAAAATAAAGTGAAATAGGCATTCATTAGTAGTAGGGTAAATAGCAGCATGTTGAAATGATGTGCCAAAATATGTTTTCTATTAGGCTACAATGAAAATATTGTACAGTAGCTATCAGATAAGGTCAGGTTTGCCGAAGTGCGTTTAATTAAGGCTATTTATTTATTTTTGTCCCTGTGCGCCGATCGGAGACGGAGTTAACTCCGTCAAATCAGTGGATGGCGGGCTGTGCGGTTTTGAAAATTGGTCAAAAACGTTGGTGCGGATGGATGGCTGACAGATGATGATGAGTTTTGTGATGCAAAACTTTGCGGATTAAATAATAGCCCATCCGCGCATCTCTAGGGCGCGGGCTCCCTCTAGGGTTGCCCTTACGTTACGTTACGGGGGCGCAAAACTCAATCTCGCCTAGGGCAACCAAAGAGCTAGAGCCGGCCCTGACCGTCATAGTATCACATGCGGCTCTCCGTCACCACGTGAACAGTGAAAAAACCCTCTCAACAGTGTCGTGCTGTGTTCCGAAAATTGCTAAGCGACATACTGTATACTGGTATTGCGGTACATTTAAATTCATATCGTAACAAAAATAAATGCCGGAATTCATTATGAACCAGTATACCACCCAGCACCATTTCCAATAGCATCTTTTAGAGCGAGCAGTTTTCTATAGCAATCAGATAGCCTTAGAACAAATGTCTTTCAATAACGCATTTAGATGGCATTTGAAATGAGCATGTTTCCAATGTCAACCTGGTAGCTCGTTCCTCTCTCTAGAGAGATACTCTCGTACTGCGTAGAATCTACGCTATGGGGAACTTGATGTAAAACGTTGTGCGTGCTGGGATCCGACACCATAGATCCAAGGCGACCAGCCGGGGTACATGCAGTGCATAATCACCCAGGGGACTCACAGGGAATCCTGGAAGAAGAGGGATTCAGCCACTATCTTCCGAAAAAAGGCGGCTTAGAGCGGCCCTGCTAATTATAATAGCCATATGTAAACAAGACTGAATTTCAGTCTATCCCCTTTTGGCCATATTAGACCGATAGTAACCTGGCTTGAAGAGCGGGAACCTCTAGGTTATAAAACCTTATAAATGTAGACGGGGAGGCCCAACCTGCCGCCATACAGATATCTTGCAAGGCAATCCCACTTGACCAGGCCCACGATGAAGCCATGCTTCTCGTGGAGTGCGCTCTGACACCCAAAGGGCATTGCATGCCCTTGGTTGTGTAAGCTAGAGCTATTGCGTCCACTATCCATCTGGATAGGCTCTGTTTCGAAGCGGCTAGTCCCTTAGAACGCCCACTAAACGAAACAAAAAGCTGCTCCGTCTGTCTGAAACCAGACGAGCGAGACACATATGCTCTCAATGCCCTGACTGGGCAGAGAAAACTCTCGTCCTCATTCTCCCCAGCGACCGGGAAATGACCTGTGCCCTAAACGGTGTGTTTAGGGATTTAGGAACATAACCATGCTTAGGTTTGAATATAACCCTCGAGTCATTAGGCCCAAACTCCAAGCACGTAGCGCTCACTGAGAGCGTGTGTAAGTCCCCTATGCGCTTCACTGTAGCGAGAGCCAGAAACTAGAGCGACAGGTGTTTGAGATTAATCTCCTGTAAAGGCTCAAAGGGATGACCTTTCATGGCTTCCAGTACCGTAGAAAGGTCCCATATGGGAACTGTGGGAGGTCTGGGAGGATTCAGTCTCCTAGCTCCTCTGAGGAACCGGATGACTAAATCGTTCCTTCCTATAGACTGGCCAAGCGCTGTTTCAGAAAAAGCTGCTATGGCCGCCACATAGACTTTGAGCGTGGAAGGGGACCTGCCCTTATCCAGCAGCTCTTGTAGGAAGGAGAGATCCTCTGCCACTCCGCAATCCGGGGGTGACACGCCACGAGCTGTGCACCAACCAGAAAATACCGACCATTTAGAAGCATAGAGACGTCGCATAGACGGAGCTCTGGCCTGTGTGATCGTGTTTAACACTCCCTGTGGGAGGTCAGCGGATACCCGTTGATGGCCCACACATGAAGGGACCATAGCTTTGGGTGAGGATGCCAAATCGAACCATTGGCTTGAGAAAGGAGATCCTTCCTCAGAGGCACTGGCCACGGGGCGGTGCTTGCTAACTGCATCACAACTGGGAACCAAGGCTGGCTCGTCCAGAGTGGCGCTATCAGCAGCACTGAGCATCCTTCTTCCCTGATCCGTTCCACCACCTGAGGGAGACAGGGGGAAAAGCATAGAGAGGACGACGAGGCCAGGAGTGGGTCAGAGCGTCCTTGCCTTTCGAGAAAAATTCCGGACAGTGAGCGTTTTCCTGAGACGCGAACAGGTCTACATCCGCTCTGCCGAATTTCTTCCACAGCAGCCGTACTGTCTGTGGGTGCAGAGACCATTCTCCTGTCGGAACGTGGTTCCTGGACAGTCTGTCTGGTCCTACATTCAGGAGTCCCGGCACGTGCGCTGCTTTCACCGAGAGCAGGTTGCTGCGTGCCCATATCAGGAGGCGCCTGGTTAGCCTGTACAGGGTCAGGGACCTGAGGCCACCCTGGCGATTTATGTAGGATACCACTGATACGTTGTCTGAACGTACCAGAACGTGGCACCCCGTTATCAGGGGCTCACTGCTAACATCTCGAGGCAGTTTATATGGAGGAGCTTCTCCCGCTCTGACCACAGGCCAAAAAGCAGTCTGCCCTCGAGCATCCTGCGTTGCATGCGTCCGTAGACACCAGCCTCAGTCTCGAGGAAGTCCCCAGGCTTACACCTGAATGGTACCAGTCTTTCGACCCCCAGGGGTTCAAAGCTGCGGTGCACGCTTGATTGACCTTGAGGCGTAAACGACCGGTTGCCCACGCACTGTGAGGCACTCTCTCTTTGAGCCAGAACTGCAGCGGGCGCATGCGCAGCAGGCCCAGCTGGAGAACTGATGATGCTGAGGCCATCAGACCTAGCATCCTTTGAAAGCTCTTGAGAGGGACTACAGCGCCGCAGCGGAAAGAGCTGACTGTGCGCTAAATATCCAGTGTGCGCTGGGGTGACAGCCGTGCTGTCATCGACAGCGAGTTCAGTTCTATTCCCAGAAACAAAATGGTCTGACTGGGGAATAGCGAACTCTTTTCCCAGTTTACTGTTAAACCGAGATTGTCGAGGTGGTTCAGTAACATGGCTCTGTGCTCCACGATCTCTGAGTGAGATTGGGCTAGAATGAGCCAATCGTCCAAATAGTTCAACACTCGAACACCCCTGAGTTTGAGGGGTGTGAGCGCTGCGTCCATGCACTTCGTAAATTTACGGGGTGCCAGGGACAAGCCGCACGGCAGGACCGTGTACTGATATGCCTGACCCTCGAAGGCGAATCTCAAAAATCGCCTGTGACGTGACGCAATCTGTATTTGAAAATACGCGTCCTTTAGATCTATCGACACAAACCAGTCCCCTTGGCGAATATGCGCGAGGATTTTTCTGGTCGTGAGCATCCTGAACTGACGCTTCATAAGCGCTTTGTTCAGTTACCGCAGATCTAGTATGGGTCTGAGACCCCTGTCTTTCTTGGGTACCAGGAAGTATCTGCTGTAAAGCCCCCCTTCGCTTTGAGCTTGAGATAAGGGTTCTATTGCCCCTTTGCGCAACAGTTTCTGAATTTCGGCTCGAAGTAGATGTGCTACGTTCAAATCTACCGTGGTCTCGACGCGCGCCGCATGGCGGCGAGGGCGTCGGCGAAACTGCAGCGAATAGCCTTCTTTTATGATGTTTAGCACCCATTTTGAAACCCGGGAAGTTTCGCCCACGCGACTGCATGGGTTGCTAGGGGCTGAGTGTGAAGTGCGCTCTGATCGGCTCACGATACAGCGGCTTTGGTGAGCTGTGACGTAAGCGTCATGCTCATAACATCTGAGGCAGGGGCCGCGCTGATGACAGCGGGCAGAATGTCCGCACTCGACCCCTCTACGGTGGCAAACCGGGAGGGAGAGGGCTATACCACTGGAACTGTAATGCTTATGTGTGGGTGTGGGCGTGGGGAAGCGGGCACATTTACCACCTTTATAGCATCGCTCGCCTGGGCGGAGCGCCTGCACGCTGGTTTCATTTTTACAGAAACCGTGAGGCGTTCAGGAGGTAGCATAAGTGGGCACTGGGTCGTGGGCACGTTTGCTACATTTAATGCGCAATCGACCTGAGTCGATTTTATGTGCCTGAGCCCCGTGTGTGGGGCTGTGTTTGTGTGTAGGGATGGGCACATTATAGTGGGCAGTCTTACTACACATGAAACACCATCGCCCGTGGCCGTATCTGGGTAGCCGTGAAAACGGCTTTTGTGTGCAGGCAAGCGGGCAATGAGACAGGCTTGTTGGCTGCTATATACACTGGACCAGTCACTTCTCTTGGGACTGGACGAGCTGCAAACTTTGGTGAGGGTCCGGCCGCAGCGGGACTTGAACACCGTCGTTTTCCTAGGAGTGCTAGGATGATTTCGGGGGCTTTGGCTTCAACGCGATCTTCGGCCGCGGGCCACGCGTCACGGGACGGCGGCTGGAAGATCGAGAGCGCGATCTTGAGCTCTGTGTCTGGCGGCGTTGAGAAGAGGCTTAGGCTGTGAGCTCTGAGCAGACGGTTTCACACGGCCTGCTGCAGAGTTGGAGCGCTTCGGGAGGAAGTGCTTCATAGCCTGAGTCGCTTTCTGCACCTCAGCGTACCTGTCGGTGAAGTCTTTGACCGAGGTTCCGAAGAGGCCAGCAGGGGAAAGCGGCACGGTGCGCTCTGCATCCGGCATGTTAGAGAGCGTGAGCCAGAGATGTCTCTCAGACACGGTGGCCTGTGCTGCAGACTTTGAAGCGCGGAGAGCGAGGTCCGTAGCGCTCCTCAAGTCCGCCACACAGATCGCGTCAGGTCCCTTCTCGTCCAGCTTGCGGAGGAGATCGGCCTGGTAGATCTGTAGCGTGGCCATCGTGTGCAGCACTGACGCAGCCTGTCCATTAGTGGCGAAAGCGTGGTGGAGCAGGGATGACGTCATGCGGCAAGCCTTTGAGGGCAGCGCCATCTTAGCACACCGTCCAGCGGAGGGCGGGAATAAGTGCGATGCTATCGGCTCTTCGACCGGCGGGAGGGAAAGGTAGCCTCTGTTCTTGGCGTCGTCGACAGCGGAGAACGCCAGAGAAACAGAGGACCGTGTCCTGGTCGAAAAAGGGTCTAGCGACCTCTTCATGAAGCTCAGGAAGGAAGGGCGCCAGCTTGGATGCAGGTGAAGTGCGCTCCCCGGGCAGGAAGTAGCCGTCCAGACGGTTGTGGGCAAGGCTCGCCGTGGCCTAAGTGAGCACGCGAACCAGCTCCGCCTCGATGCTCGCTCTCTTTCCGGTCGAAGCACGGACAGGAGGCGCGAGATCCACAGAGCTGTCTGACGCCAGGAGAGAGCAGGAATCCCCTTCTCTCAGCATCGCGTCGACCTCATCCTCGTCGACGACAGAAGCGGCGGCAGGCTGCGGTCGCTGTCCGTCGGGGATAGATGAAGACGAAGCCGGTGACGTAGCTCGCGGGCGCACCGGCGAGCTTTGACGGCTGGGAGAAGGTTCCGGGTTTCGCTGAGCACGGCGCTTTTTACGGCGCGACACTACAGCGGTGAACACGGGCTCTTGCAGTGATGCCAAGCGAGTCCTCAGAGTCGCTAAAGGCAACAGCTCGCAGTGAGGGCAGCCGCCATCCGCGAGCGCGAGAGCCGCGTGTTGCTCACCCAGGCAGGAAACGCAGAGAAAATGGCCGTCCCCGTCGCTGAGTGTGGCTCTGCACGAGCCGCAGGATGCCATCTTTAAAAAGACGCTTGCTCTTTTAGATGGAGTGTGTGTCGCGCGTACAGGTACCTTTCTCGGCTGTACATCTGGTCATTCTTGAGGCTTTCTGCCCTCTGACGTTCACAACGCCGGAGCAGGAGAGATCTCATGTCCAGTCCATGCTCTTCAGACCTACGTCCACCGCACTAGCCAGTGGCGTAAGTAAGAGTAACTGTTCGTTTGTTATGGGGGCAGCAACAGGGGTGTTGCTCACCCCTTGTCACATTGGGTCAGGGATGCTATTGCTCTTGCCTATGACGCACGCGGCCAAGCTTCTCCAACGGGTCTAAAGGATCACTCCACCAGAGGTGTCGCCTCCTCTGCTGCCTTGGCAAGGGGTGCCCCCTTGCAATTTGTTTGTGATGCGGCAGGCTGGTCCACTCCGCACACATTCATAAGATTTAATAGCTTGGATGTTAATGCCACTCCGGGCTCTCACGTCCTTGAGTCGACATCACAAGCTAATGTCTAGTTTTTTTTTGCAAGCACACCTACACGACCGTAAGGAGTCCAGACACCTTCAAGCACGGCGGCGTGGGCATTCTCATTCCCAATGCGCTAAGTAGCGCAGCATCGATTGTAGCTTTTGAAAGGGAACGTTCTGGGTTACTTGACTGTAACCCTGTTACCTGAAAAAGAAGAATGAGATGTTGCGCTGCATTGCCGTGCTAATGATGTCCCACGACTGCTCTTCAGACAAAATATCCTGACTATGCACCTGCGGCTCATCTAATTATAGCTTTGTGTCGCGGGTGCGTGCCGATGATGTCACCGACCGAGGCTATATAACCTCCGGGTCGATTGCATTGACGTGTTTATACACTATATTCACAGCAGGTCACGATTAAAGACATTCCCAATGCGCTAAGCAGCGCAGCGCCTCGTTCCGCTTTTTCAGGGAACAGGGCTACAGTCAAGTAACCTGGAACGATCTTCTAGGAAGATTAATGCCAAATCGGGAGTAAGGGTAGCCTGATGTCGTCATACTCAAGATTCTAGTCAGAATATGAGTCTGATATTGCTCCATTGGGCTGTGATTATGGGGCGTGTTTAATCAAACCAGGAAAGAAAATGCCTCTGCACTCTTGGATAGACCTACAACCAATCAGAGCAACGGAGTAAGTTATGCATGATCTTCATTCATCTTTCTGATCGACAAATGCCTTGATCGCAGTTCTCTGTTCTTCTTTTAAAATTAATGCACTGTCAATTTCTTCTATAACTGACGCGATGGAGGAATCTACACATCTCAATTCTCCAGCGGCAGCCGTCTGTGTTGTGAACGAATTCAACCCAAGCACTCTTTGGTGACGTAGATGATTAAGTTACTGTTGATCATCTGTCCATCATTGTATAATGCCCGCCCTGACAATTTGATTGGTCCGAACAGCTCTGGTTCGAGCATAGTTGCTCCACAACGGATCAAGTCCAGACCGAACTTCCCGACCATAGACTGTAAAAAAATATGGACGTAGTGTCCGTGACGTCACCCGTTGGTCTCTGAAGAGCATTTTTGAAGCCTTAATTGGGCGGAGCCGGCCATTGCCATCTTGGCCTCACATCACCGCTCGTCACTCCTGGATAACAGAATATGGGCAAAGAGGCGGAGCTGAGGAGCCTGGCTATCTGAAATCACGCCCACCTAGCTCGACGTTATCGAGTTAGCTCAGGCTTGGGAGCTAATGCTATATGCTAATGCTACTCACAGTACCAAGTGATTCTGTACAGCTATTCTGCTAGTTGAAAATGTATTATGCAGTAACTTACAATATTAATCTGAGAGTGTGTGTGACCGTGATTTATGTGCATACATGTTAGTCACTCATTTATTACAGTCTATGGTCCGTCAGCTGCCAAGTTCGTAGAGAGCTTTATTATTCAGTCCATTTTAAATTAAATTTTGGCCGCATCTCATATATAATATCAAAACATATATAATACCTATTAAGTTTAAGTAAATGCGCTAGAAATCCGCGCTCATTCAAGGATGTGCATTTAAGTTATTGCATATACGGAGAAAGCACAGACACCTGCAGGATTTCATCTGACGGTACATAAGCATGTTATAATCTGTTCCAGTGCAACGGTACCGCAGAACGAGTGTAGCCTTTATATCTATAGACGTATGTTTTTAAATCTGAAAACTCCAAAAAGCAATGAATTTGTCAGACATCCATTAGACCAAAACAACTGAAATACAGCGCTGGTTGTTCTCTCGAATGATACTCGACGACAACGACGGAATCCAAAGACGTGGGCGAGGTAATGGGTGTATTAAATTGTATGAAATAATCCCGAAAAAAGCACAAACACGGCAGAGATGGCAAGTTCAGCAGCTGGAATTTGCTGAGGTGAAGTGACGGCTAACAGCAGACAAACGGCTAGCATTGACATCAGCGGCAATCCACCTGTCACTCAAGTGGCCACGCCCTTAATTATGCAGAACTTCAAGGCTTAATATAATTTAAACGGATGAGTTATAAAAAAATTCCCCCCCCTCACAGTTTTCATGAAGGGCAAAATTAGCTGTAGACCAAAACCCCTTTGAGTACCAGGGTGTAAACATGTTTTTTTCTGCTGTAAAGTTGGGCATTTTAACATGGGGGAGATACAGATTTGACTCACTTCTGCAGCCAGCCTCAAGCGGCCAGTCGATGAATTGCCGTTTAATTCACTTCGGTGTTGGTTTCAAGAGAGAGACAGGGAGGTTGCCGCTTGTTCCCGACCTCAAATGTTGTGGGCAGGGATAAGTTTGGCTGGCATCCAGGCTAGAGAAAGGGCGCAGTCTAGAGTAGAAGTAGCAGTAATGCCGCGTATATATATTCTCCCGGTCTAATAGGAGGATGGTAGTGGTTGGAGCGATTTGACAGCTGACCGCGTCAGCTGATCGCAGCCTATGTCTACGAGGCCTGTCGTAACACTGCGCTTGATTAATAATACAAACTCCATTTTGCTTTTGGTGTTTAATAATGATATTAATTTAAATTTTAAATTTCAAACTATTTACTTTTATAAATCATTAACTGATCATCTTAATCTGTGACAAACCCTATTTTTGTTTGTTCTCCCTCTCTCTCTCTGTGTGTGTGTGTGTGTGTGCATGTGTGTGTGTGTGCGTGTGTGTGTGTGTGCGTGTGTGTGTGTGTGTGTTGATTCAGTTCTGGAGGCAGTGATTAAGGGAGATTCAGTCACTCTAAACTCTGGTCTCACTGAAATGAAGGATGATGATGAGATTCAGTGGAGATTTGGAGATGAAAACACTTTAATAGCAGAAATCTATAAACGGTTCGACAGATTCACTGTATATGAAGATGTTCTTGATGGGAGATTCAGAGACAGACTGAAGCTGGACAATCAAACTGGATCTCTGACCGTCACACACACCACAGCTGAACATACTGGGTATTATTATCTACAGATCAACAGTGAGATCAAGACTTTCCGTCTCGCTGTCATTGGTGAGTTCAAAAACATTTACACCTGTTTTTTAATGAAAAATAAATAACTTAATTCATACACGATTTGGTTTTTGTCATTTTATATTGTTTATTTTTAATATAAATTTTAAACTATTCAATTTAGTAAACCATTATAAAGTTATTTAACATTAATCTCTGCAAACCCTGTTTCTGTTTGTTCTGTGTGTGTTTGACAGATGAAGTGAAGCCAGTGTCAGTGAAGGAGGGAGATTCAGTCTCTCTAAACTCTGGTCTCACTGAAATAAAGGATGATGATGAGATTCAGTGGAGGTTTAAAGACACTGTAATAGCAGAAATCTATAAATGGGCCGGCATAATCACTGTATATGAAGATGTTCTTGATGGGAGATTCAGAGACAGACTGAAGCTGGACAAACAAACTGGATCTCTGACCGTCACACACACCACAACTGAACATGCTGGAGTTTATGAACTACAGATCAACAGTGTGTTCAAGAGGTTCATTCTCGCTGTCATTGGTGAGTTCAAAAATGTTTACATCTGTTTTTTTATGAAAATTTTTTATATACACAAATTTTTTATTGTTTATTTTTAATGTGTTGCTCGTTTAAAAAAAGAAAAAAATCAATTGACACTGAACCACGTTTTAGATTTGCTTTATTTTTCTCTATTAATTCAATCAATTATTTACATTTTCTTTGTTAAGATCTTCAATGCTTTGAACTGAATGGTTCAACAAATAACAGGTGATAATTTAGTATTACTCAACCCAGACCCAGCGCCAGAGACAAATTTACGGATGGGCATGAATTTTTTTCAGGGGAGCAAAAATGCGATTAACCTCATTGCATAATGACATTAACCCCTAATATTGGCATAGGCCCACAGCTATTACATATTTAAAACGGTAACTATATATCATTTGAAAGCTTACCATCTCTAGTTTACATATTTGGTGACTGATTTTCAAAATAAAATACAGAGGAGCCGTAATTTATCCATTTGCAACAATAATATTTTCATACTCCTAAGGCGTGTTCAGACCTTTATTTTGAAATAGTGATGAACATGAAAAATCATGAAAGAATGGTAGAAACCTCAGTTTATTTTCATGCCAAGAGTTCAAAAGATAGCATCCATTCAATTATTTTAGAAAACAATTCTGCACATTTTTTAAATGTAAAGAAAAAATTATAGATTCAGCATTAGTGATGTGGCAGCGAGCTATAATGCACATGCGTGATCTTTCCAACGCTATCTCACGACCAATTTGTACGAATTTGTACGAGTGATTAAAAGGTGGCTAATTCGTACGAATTTGTACGACCTCACTCTTACGAATTTGTACGATTTGTCTAAACCCACGTGATGGGTAGGTTTAGGGGCGGGGTCAGGGTCATTCATATGAATTCATACGATTTTGGCAACTCGTAAAATATGTATGATTTAGCAAAAACGTACAAATTCGTACGAGTGAGGTCGTATGAATTGGTACGAATTAGCCACCTCGTAAAATTTGTACGAATTGCCGTGAGATCGGGCTGGATCTTTCTGTGTTTCTTAGAGGTTGAATTCATTTCAAAATCGATCTGCCAAACTTCCAATACTACTTCTGAATAGGATGTCTACTTCATAAATTGTATGAAAATTGTAAAAATAATGGTTCAGATCACTCAAACAACATATGGAAATGGAGGCGCCCTTATATGGGCAGTAATGTCAACTAGTGGAAAAGTGTGGTACTGCGCCCAAACTAAATCTCGCTGAAAGCTCTTGAGATATCAACCTAAAATTTGAAACAACTTGTTCAGATTTTTGGCTTTGATTTTTTTGCATTTTTAGAGTCCTCCAGGTTTTGAAAATATATATTTTATATAAAATTTGAATAATTTAATTTTTAACATTGTACATTTTCATAAACTCAAACTACTTCACTTCTACAAAAATCTACCAAATGTCTTTTTTAAAACAAAACCAATCTTACATATATATTACAAAGCATTCTTGAATTACAACCATTTAAGTTCGGAATGTGCATTTTCATGTCTATTAAGAAAAATGGGGTGTCGCTTAAAGGTTGTATCGGTGATTTCAGGCCCATAAATAAATGATCACATTCATCTGATCTTTCCTAACGATCCGCTAGCTGCCCGCCCCATAAGCAGGATGTCAAAAAACCGCGTCTCTGTAGGCAGCCTAGGCTCTGAGATCTGCACACAAAAACAATCGGTTTCACAAACACTCAAAACCAAAATAAATAGTGTTGAACCAATCACCGACTGGGGCTGGGTGTTGTGAGGTTTTGCACTCGTGCACTCAGCCCTCACAACACCCAGCCCCTGTCGGTGATTGGTTGAACACTATTTATTTTGGTTTTGAGTGTTTGAGAAACCATTTGTTTTTGTGTGCAGATCTCAGTTAACATAGGCAAGGCAAGGCAAGTTTATTTATATAGCACATTTCATACACAGTGGTAATTCAAAGTGCTTTACATAGAAGAAATTAAAATAATTACATAGATAATAAAAGAAATAAGAATAATTAAAACAGTTTAGAAAATAAAATACAGTGCAAACAGTCGGACGAACAGTGGCACAGTGCTCATTCAGTAAATGCAAAGCTAAAAAGTGGTAATTCAAAGTGCTTTACATAGAAAAAAATAAAATAATCAAAAGAAATAAGAATAATTACATAGGCCTACTGCGGTAAATTTCAAAATGTGGTGTTTTTATATTTATAACACTTGATACAGTTCAGCAACATCACACGACCAAGAGTGCTGAAAGCCAACATGATCGAAAATGTGACACTGATATCACAGTTCAATAAACAAGTAGTTCATATTAAGTCCCTTACATTTTAGACAAAATATTGACGGTTTCTGTTCCATTTTAGCAGCGAAAATAGTTCCAATGAATCCAAACAAAGATCACAGCATAGCGCGTCTCACAGCAAAACTCAATCGTGTTTTGAATGATTCAGTGTTTTGAACGAATCGGTTGAGTCAAAGATTCAATGACCCAAAACATCTGTCTCATTCTTGATGAATCGGCCGTTTTCTAACGAATCGTTTGAATGAATGACTCAATGACTCGCTTAAGACCACTTATCACCTGCATTTCCACGCTCACTAATCGAAAAAATCCGTTTACAATAAATATATTTTTAAATCAGTCAAAACACATTTTGATTTTTATTCAGGAGTTATGTAACGTTATATACAAAACGATAACAGTAGTCTACTGATAAAAAAATATATTGTGCAAAAGCAAGGACTGGTGGTTGGAACTTGACGTGGAGTTGGTGAAGGGAGACAGGCTCGTCCAGGCGGGCACTGGTGACTCACGGGGCGGGCACTGGTGACTCACGGGGCGGGCACTGGTGACTCACGGGGCGGGCACTGGTGACTCACGGGGCGGCCACTGGTGACTCACGGGGCGGGCACTGGTGACTCACGGGGCGGGCACTGGTGACTCACGGGGCGGGCACTGGTGACTCACGGGGCGGTTAGTAGTGACTCACAGGGCGGTTAGTAGTGACTCACAGGGTGGTTAGTAGTGACTCACAGAGAGGTTAGTAGTGACTCACAGGGTGGTTAGTAGTGACTTACAGAGAGGTTAGTAGTGACTCACAGGGCGGTTAGTAGTGACTCACAGGGCGGTTAGTAGTGACTCACAGGGCGGTTAGTAGTGACTCACAGGGCGGTTAGTAGTGACTCACAGGGCGGTTAGTAGTGACTCACAGAGCGGTTAGTAGTGACTCACAGAGAGGTTAGTAGTGACTCACAGGGCGGTTAGTAGTGACTCACAGGGTGGTTAGTAGTGACTCACAGGGCGGTTAGTAGTGACTCACAGAGCGGTTAGTAGTGACTCACAGGGCGGTTAGTAGTGACTCACAGGGCGGTTAGTAGTGACTCACAGGGCGGTTAGTAGTGACTCACAGAGCGGTTAGTAGTGACTCACAGAGAGGTTAGTAGTGACTCACAGGGTGGTTAGTAGTGACTCACAGGGCGGTTAGTAGTGACTCACAGAGCGGTTAGTAGTGACTCACAGAGAGGTAAGTAGTGACTCACAGGGCGGTTAGTAGTGACTCACAGGGTGGTTAGTAGTGACTCACAGAGAGGTTAGTAGTGACTCACAGAGCGGTTAGTAGTGACTCACAGAGAGGTTAGTAGTGACTCACAGAGAGGTTAGTAGTGACTCACAGAGCGGTTAGTAGTGACTCACAGAGAGGTTAGTAGTGACTCACAGAGCGGTTAGTAGTGACTCACAGAGAGGTTAGTAGTGACTCACAGGGCGGTTAGTAGTGACTCACAGGGCGGTTAGTAGTGACTCACAGAGAGGTTAGTAGTGACTCACAGGGAGGTTAGTAGTGACTCACAGAGAGGTTAGTAGTGACTCACAGAGCGGTTAGTAGTGACTCACAGAGAGGTTAGTAGTGACTCACAGAGCGGTTAGTAGTGACTCACAGGGCGGTTAGTAGTGACTCACAGGGCGGTTAGTAGTGACTCACAGGGCGGTTAGTAGTGACTCACAGGGTGGTTAGTAGTGACTCACAGAGAGGTTAGTAGTGACTCACAGAGCGGTTAGTAGTGACTCACAGAGAGGTTAGTAGTGACTCACAGAGAGGTTAGTAGTGACTCACAGAGCGGTTAGTAGTGACTCACAGAGAGGTTAGTAGTGACTCACAGAGAGGTTAGTAGTGACTCACAGAGCGGTTAGTAGTGACTCACAGAGAGGTTAGTAGTGACTCACAGAGCGGTTAGTAGTGACTCACAGAGAGGTTAGTAGTGACTCACAGAGAGGTTAGTAGTGACTCACAGAGAGGTTAGTAGTGACTCACAGAGAGGTTAGTAGTGACTCACAGAGAGGTTAGTAGTGACTCACAGAGAGGTTAGTAGTGACTCACAGAGAGGTTAGTAGTGACTCACAGAGCGGTTAGTAGTGACTCACAGAGCGGTTAGTAGTGACTCACAGGGTGGTTAGTAGTGACTCACAGAGCGGTTAGTAGTGACTCACAGAGCGGTTAGTAGTGACTCACAGAGAGGTTAGTAGTGACTCACAGAGAGGTTAGTAGTGACTCACAGAGCGGTTAGTAGTGACTCACAGAGCGGTTAGTAGTGACTCACAGAGAGGTTAGTAGTGACTCACAGAGCGGTTAGTAGTGACTCACAGAGCGGTTAGTAGTGACTCACAGAGCGGTTAGTAGTGACTCACAGAGCGGTTAGTAGTGACTCACAGAGAGGTTAGTAGTGACTCACAGAGCGGTTAGTAGTGACTCACAGAGAGGTTAGTAGTGACTCACAGAGAGGTTAGTAGTGACTCACAGAGAGGTTAGTAGTGACTCACAGAGAGGTTAGTAGTGACTCACAGGGCGGTTAGTAGTGACTCACAGAGCGGTTAGTAGTGACTCACAGGGCGGTTAGTAGTGACTCACAGAGAGGTTAGTAGTGACTCACAGAGCGGTTAGTAGTGACTCACAGAGCGGTTAGTAGTGACTCACAGGGCGGTTAGTAGTGACTCACAGAGAGGTTAGTAGTGACTCACAGAGAGGTTAGTAGTGACTCACAGGGCGGTTAGTAGTGACTCACAGAGAGGTTAGTAGTGACTCACAGAGAGGTTAGTAGTGACTCACAGAGAGGTTAGTAGTGACTCACAGAGCGGTTAGTAGTGACTCACAGAGCGGTTAGTAGTGACTCACAGGGCGGTTAGTAGTGACTCACAGAGCGGTTAGTAGTGACTCACAGAGCGGTTAGTAGTGACTCACAGGGCGGTTAGTAGTGACTCACATGGGCGGTTAGTAGTGACTCACATACACATTACATTAACGACTTACCTAACTCTTTTATAAAGACTTCGTATCGTCGTCACGTGCATCGATCAAACATCTTCGATCATCTCGAACTCTAACCACAAAATACACATACAAACAGAATTAAACGAACACAGCCTATTAACACCTGATTAAATGATGATCATCACATTTATTCACATAGAACATCGATTAAATCAACCACGTTGATTATCAGGGCTTGCTTTTCTTAAAAAGCAGGTATTCTCTCTTTCTTATAAGTTCAAATACCACCCGGCTCCAAATGTAAATTTTAAACCAATCAATTGAGTAAACCATTATAAAGTGATTTAACAGTATTAATCTCTGCAAACCCTGTTTCTGTTTGTTCTCTGTGTGTTTGACAGATGAAGAGAAGTCAGTGTCAATGTGGGTGGGAGATTCAGTCTCTCTAAACTCTGGTCTCACTGAAATGAAGGATGATGATGTGATTCAGTGGAGATTTGGATATAAAAACACTTTAATAGCAGAAATCAATGTAACGGCCGACAGATTCACTGTATATGAAGATGTTCTTGATGGGAGATTCAGAGACAGACTGAAGCTGGACAATCAAACTGGATCTCTGACCGTCACACACACCACAACTGAACATGAAGGAGATTATGAACGACAGATCAACAGTGACATCATGAGTTTCTTTCTCATTGTCTTTGGTGAGTTAAATATTTGTTTCACTTGTCTTTTATTTTAAACCGCACAAAGGTACCATTAATAATTCAGACGATTTACTTTCATAAATCATTAACTGATTGTCTTAATCTGTGATGAACCCTGTTTCTGTTTGTTCTCTCTCTCTCTCTGTGTGTGTGTGTGGATTCAGTTCTGGAGCCAGTGATGGAGGGAGATTCAGTCTCTATAAACTCTGGTCTCACTGAACTGAAGGATGATGATGTGATTCTGTGGAGATTTGGAAACACTTTAATAGCAGAAATCAATAAACGGGCCGACAGATTCACTGTATATGAAGATGTTCTTGATGGGAGATTCAGAGACAGACTGAAGCTGGACAAACAAACTGGATCTCTGACCGTCATACACACCACAACTGAACATGAAGGAGAATATGATCTACAGATCAACAGTGAGACCAAGAGATTCAGGCTCTATGTCTTTGGTGAGTTAAATATTTGTTTCACTCGTTTTATATTTTATTCAGCACAAAGATACAATTATTAATCCAAACTCCATTTTGCTTCTGTTGCTTGATATTCATTTCAAATAACAATTTTTAACTATTAACTTTTACAAACCATCGATGAGCCGTCTTAATCTGTGATGAAACCTGTTTCTCTCTCTGTGTGTGTGTGTGTGTTTGTGTGTGTGTGTGTGTGTGTGTGTGTGTGTGTGTGTGTGTG
This sequence comes from Phoxinus phoxinus, assembly GCF_949152265.1. Classification (NCBI taxonomy): domain Eukaryota; kingdom Metazoa; phylum Chordata; class Actinopteri; order Cypriniformes; family Leuciscidae; genus Phoxinus; species Phoxinus phoxinus. The sequence continues at coordinate 28,122,769 of NC_136895.1, read as the reverse complement.
GTGATTCAGTCCTGAAGTCAGTGATGGAGGGAGATTCAGTCTCTCTAAACTCTGGTCTCACTGAAATGAAGGATGATGATGTGATTCAGTGGAGATTTGGATATGAAAACACTTTAATAGCAGAAATCAATAATCGGTTCGACAGATTCACTGTATATGAAGATGTTCTTGATGGGAGATTCAGAGACAGACTGAAGCTGGACAATCAAACTGGATCTCTGACCGTCACACACACCACAACTGAACATGCTGGAGAATATAAACTACTGATGTATTCAGGAAGATTCTCATCAAAAGTATTCATTGTTTCTGTCTATGGTGAGTAGAGATAATTTTTCTTCTCCTTCAAATATTCTTATTTACTATTTACATATTGAATTGTTGAATCTTTTCAGTTTGAGATGACAGACCGTATAAAAACTCAGTTGGAACCGAATATAATATTGTTGATTAGATTTGATCATAATTCTGTGTATTCACAAATATTAGTTGATGTCAGCGCTGATATTAGTGTTTATTGACTGATCTGATCTCAGTTTGATGTGTTTATTCCTCAGACTCTGTCCACTGTTGTGGTCCTACTGAAGCTGTGATCCGATTGGTCCTCTCTGCTCTGGTGGGCGTGGCTACTGTCAGTATTGTGGTTTATGACATCAGATCCAGAAGAGCTGAACGAGATCAAGCACATATTCACACATCAGGTACATGATTGATGATGTCATTCTCACAAACTGATTTTGCATATATTAATGTATGTCAGATATATTTATGCCTTGATATGTTCATCTTTTTCAGGAAGAATTGAAATCTAAAGCAGAACGCTGAACTTTAAAGGTTCTTCAAGTGTGTTTTTGTCATAATTAATACTGAATATTTGAGCTTGATTATTTTTGGATTTAAAAAAAAATCTTATGTGTTAGTCTTTATGGTTTATATTTCTCTCAGATAGAAAAAAAGAGACACAGATCTCACTTTACTACTGATGTATATTTGTCACATGTATTTTCTTGCCTTTATCAATAAAGTTTCTCACTCTGAGGTTCAAGAGTCTCTCCGTGTTTTATTACATTTATCATGTTGAGCGCCTCCTGGAGGAATACAGACTTTATATATAGTTTAAAGATTTCAGAAGTGTGGAACATATACATCTTTACATTATTAAAATATTATTTGAAACATTATTTGTAAATGTTTACATTATTATTATCAAATGTATTTTTGTTCATCTATCCACAATAATAAACAACTTCCCCAGCTTCTGCTTTAACATGAGAAATCACAGATTGAAATACATAAACACAACATATCGATGCTCCATTTCCTCCAACAAGTCTTTAAATCTCTAGTGTGATTTGTCTCTGGTCTCGTCTGAGGAGCAACTCCTCCATCTAGTGGCTCACCCTGAACTCACATGTTATCAGGAGTTATTTACTCAGTCTCTGTAATGAGATCCAGTGATTGTGTCTGTTACTCAAGAAAGCCTCTAGATGGCGCTGTGTTCAGTATTGTGACGAACACTGTGAAACGAGTAATGAAGAATAAAACCACATGTTGAAGTGTTCAGAGAAAATAACCAGACATGTTAAAACTGCACTGAGAAATATTTCATTCAAATCACTGAACACAAAACATGATACCAGGAGTGAACTCAAACTAAAAACAGCTGACTGGATATTTTCTCTTTTCTCTGTAAACCCTAGAGATGGTTGTGTGTGAAAATCCCAGTAAATTAGCAGTTTCTGAAATCCTCAGACCAGTCCGTCTGGCACCAACAACCACGACACGTTCAAAGTCACCATTATTCCCCGTTCTGACGCTCAGTTTGAACTTCTGCAGATCGTCTTGACCATGTCTGTGTCTAAAAATCACCCCCTATACCTTAAATATGACACTATTTGATACCTTTAGGGGAAAGTGGGGTGAGTTGTGCCAGTTTTTACTCAAAGTGACTTTAAAGTGAGGCCATGACAGTAATGCCTTCAACTTAAGGATTTACATATATTTCAGGATGTGGTGCATCCCTGAGAACAATAATTTTGGATCTGAAATAAATTGTTTCAGAAATATAACTTTTGGGAAAAAAGTGGTCTCGTGGCACAACTTGCCCCTGGTGCGGGGTAAGTTGTGCCTTTGGGGGAATACGTTGGGGTAAATTGTGCCAGTGATTTATGAAGTAAAAAAGAACATTTTAATGTTATGAACTGTAATGTTATTTAAAAGCAAGACAAATTCAATACAAAACTACTCATTTAAGGTTTATTTAGATATTGTCACCCTATTAAACTGTTAGAATACCATAGCATGCGTTTTACCTATATGGTAAATTGCATAGGGATTTTGTATTGAACATAACTCTGGATCACAGTGTCACAGAGACAAGAGGGCGGGCTCATTTTACTCAGACGACCAATCAGTCTCTCAGGATCATTGTAAAGCTATCAAGCCACGCCCTAGCAATCATTTAGAGCACCAAAGCAACACAATATATGATATTTGTGAATCATTTCAGGCAAAAGGGCTGTGGCAATAGATGCCTATTGACATAGAATGCTGTCTGTCAATTATGTAACATATAAGAATAAGTGACTAATTTCTAAACATCCTATTGTGACTTAGGCCACTTAAAAACTTAATAAAACGTCTCTTTAATAACATAGTGCAAACTCAAAACTCAAACTCAAAACAGTTTCTTCAGAACAGAAGACCAAAATAAACTCACATGTGTTTCAACTAGAGTCTCCAAAGTCTGCAATCATAAAACCTTGAGATCGTGTTGTAAACCCCAAATCTCTCTGGAAACAACTGCAAATTTCTCTAAATTAACAACAACATTTGCAGGTTACAGTGCTTTTCTCATTAACATTCATGTCATGAATTTGGTTGTAACAATGTAGGCAAACATTATAAATGTTATTCACTGGTTTTGGAGAGTAAATGGGCCCTTCAATATTTTTTCTGTTTGTTTTATTGGTACAAAACTTGGGTTTGATCTGTCGAGTGAATGAACAGCTTCTGCTGGATGTGTGTGGTTGCTGTGTGTGTTAATAGTTTGTGGCTGGAATTTGTTTTTCTCCATAATAAACATTGAGAGTACACGATATAGCTGTTTATAATATAGTTTGAATGACCTCTAAAGTCAAGATATGAGGGAAAAATATTTTTTACTATTCATATCTTGTTATTCTTATGTCACAAGCCCAAGTTCAGCAATATCACATGAGCAAGAGTGTTGTTTTCCTGAACATTAGCACGATTGCAAATGTGATATTAAATTTATCAAAAGTTTCTCACTCTGAGGTTCAAGAGTCTCTCCATGTTTAATGTCCATTACATTTATTATGTCTAGTGCCTCGGAGGAATACAGACTTTATGTATATTTGATCAGTTTCAGCAGTAGTGGTGGGCAGATCGAGGCTTCGTGAAGCAATGAAACTGTTGAACCGAATGGGCCATATTGTTTCGAGGCTTCGAATCATTCCGACACCCGTCTCAACGGTGACTCCTAGTGGTCACTTGCAGGTGTTGATCTGAAACAACCTTGACGAGCCATTAAAAAAATGTGTTTGTTTTTTTATTATTGGATTTTTCTAATATGTGAAGCTTGTAGCCTATAGGTTCCTCACTGTGCATATTGTTATTTTGGTTATGCAAAATCAATATTAATAAAAGAAATCAAGCAACAACGTCTATTTTTTTTTAGAGATTTTTATTCAAAAATATTAATTTCTCTGCTGTGAAGGACTTAGCCTACTTCTTTTTTACAGATAATTTCTCCAGCCTTTGAAAATATCCTCTCACAAGGGACACTTGTTGCTGGCATGCAAAGACATTTTTTAGCCATGACATACAAATGAGGAAAGATTACTGCTCTCTCTCTCCAGTAAGTAAGTGGATCATGAGTTCTGGGCAAATACGCATCGTTGATGTATTTTTTCACTTCCACTGTGGCGTCAGCTGTAGCATTGTGTATCATCTGGGTTTGAGGGATACGAGTGTTGTGTTCTCTTATCACGTTGCTAATTGATAAATGTCCACTAGATGGAGATATTGTTCTAGATATGAAAGTAGGAAGGTGGAGAAGAAGAGTGTGTTGTACAAAAGGATGGAAGAATGAAAAGTAAAGAGACCTGTTCGCTACTCGGTGTGCTCTCATTTATTTTCATGTGATTACACAACAATTGGCGACGAGGATGGCAGTTCATCTTCCTTCTACATACTTACAATGTCCTGGTGAGCCTGCAGTTTTGTTTGGGATATGGACGCAAATGTTTGAGAACTACTTGTTGGCGATTCATGCTGAGGGAGATGACTGGCCTGATACTCGTAAGCGTGCTACACTTCTTCACTGCCTGGGCACAGAAGCACAGAGAATTTTCTACACTCTTCCTAATACCGGTACGACCTATGCATCTGCTCTTACGGCTCTCAGAACGCATTTTGTACCGAAAGTTAATGTCATTGCTGAACGACATAAATTTCGTCAAAGGGAGCAAAGGCATGACGAAAATATACTTCAGTATGTGGCCGCGCTCCGTGATATGGTGTCATTATGTGCATTTGGTGACAAAGAAGATGAAATGCTAAGAGATCAAATTGTGGAGAAAGTGCACAGCAGCCGAATTCGTGAACGCTTACTACTTGAAGCGGATTTAACGTTAGACAGAGCAGTACAAGTGGCCGTTCAAGTTGAAAATGCCATGGCTAATGCGAGTGAATTTGCAAAACCTGCCGACTTACCAGTTCAACGGCTATACGTCAGAAAAAAAGAAACGAACATGCGTAGAACCACACAAGGTAAAACCCAGAGCGATTCTGCACGCAAATGTTATCGCTGTGATTCCAGCGGTCATTTGGCAAATTCCAAACAGTGCCCTGCTGTAAATAAGACATGTAAATTATGTGGTAAAATGGGACATTTTGCAAAAGTCTGCCGCTCTGGACGAAGACAGGACATCAGAGAAATCGAAGTCCCTGAATTGACTGTTTTGTACATGACTAACACATTTGCTGCTGCAAACAAAATTGTGTGTGACATTGAAATGGACACATTTTCTGGTACTACAACGCAAGAACTAATTGTTGATACTGGATCATCCGTATCTTTGCTTCCAGAGCATATATATAAGCAATACTTCTCTGAACTACCCTTGGAACAGTCAGATGTGCGTCTTGTCACATATTCAAAAGATGACCTTCCAGTGCTGGGATGTATTAAGACGTCTGCGCGACATGGTGAACATTCAGTGCCTGCCACATTCTATATTGTGAAAAGTGGAAACGCACTTATGGGCATGGACTTGATATATTCCTTGAACTTGTGCATAACAGGAAATAAAGTACTCACCCCCAAACAGTCGGTGCAACAAGTGTTCCATACTGATACGCCATCCTTCGGCTGTGCAAAGAACTATGTACACAAAGTGAAAATGCATGAAAACTTCATTCCTGTGCAACAGAAGCTACGCAGATTACCTTTTTCTGTAAGGGATGCTGTTTCTGCAGAGCTGAACCACCTACTAGCAGCAGATATTATTGAAAGAGTGGATGCTTCGCCGTGGGTTTCGCCCATCGTAGTTACTCAAAAGAAATCTGGAGACATCAGAATGTGTGTGGATCTTAGGGAACCCAACAAAGCAATCGTTGTGGACAGCTACCCCCTTCCACACATTGATGAACTCTTTTCACAGTTGAGAGGTGCTGTGATGTTTTCTACAATCGACCTAGCAAATGCTTACCATCAGGTACCACTACATGAGGACAGTAGGGACCTCACTGCTTTTATAACACATGAGGGTTTGTTTCGTTTCAAGCGAGTTTGCTACGGATTAGCATCAGCTCCAGCGGCATTTCAAAAACTGATGTCTACTATTCTCAAGGGTGTTACAGGCGTCCAGTGTTATCTGGATGACATAATTGTGTTTGGTGACTCTGTTACTAGCCATGATGCTCACCTAAAAATAGTGCTGCACAAACTACAAGAAGCAGGTCTGCATCTGAATGAGAAGAAATGCACATTTCGTCAGGAGAAGCTCACATTTCTGGGACATACCATCTCCAAAGAGGGACTGCTGCCAGATCACAGCCACTTGGAAGCAATACGCAATGCTCCACCACCTTCGGATGCGCCCACACTAAGATCATTTCTAGGCCTCACCGCTTGGTATGCTAAATTCATTCCTAACTATGCAGCTGTTGTTGAGCCTATGAGAGATGCCCTTAGAGGAAATTCAAATTTTGCATGGACTAAGAAAGCACACGAAAGTTTCCAGGAAGTAAAACAACTGATTACACAAAGCTCTGCATTGGCTTTATTTCATCCTGCTTTGCCCACAATGGTTACAACAGATGCCTCAGACTACGGCATAGGTGGCATCCTGACTCAGCTTCATCCAGATAAGTCAGAAAGAACCGTGGCTTTCGCATCCAGAACCTTGACATCGGCAGAAAGGAAATATTCTGTTGTTGAAAAAGAAGCCCTTGCTTGTGTCTGGGTCATTGAGCGTTGGAGAACATACCTGTGGGGCAAACACTTCGAATTAAGATCAGATCACCAAGCCCTAACTACACTTTTGACTACTAAAGGTATGGGACGAGCTGGACTGAGAGTAGCACGATGGTCTGCCAGACTGCTCTGCTTTAATTATACTATGCAGTACAGACGGGGTGTTGACAACCAGGTAGCGGATTGCCTTTCGCGTCTTCCATTGTCTAATGAAATTAATTCTGACTTTGATTCTGAACCTGAAACTGTTGCTGCTATCACTACACTCCTGTCAGCTGTTCCTGTGGCCGAGTTTGCTGCTGAAAGCTCCTCATGTCCTGAGCTTGCCAAACTTCGTCAATACATTGGGTATGGCTGGCCTGCTACATCCAAAGCCCTGCATCCTGACATGTCCAGGTACTTTCCAATACGAGACGAATTGTCTATTGTGGACTCGTATGTGCTAAGAGGACCACACAGACTGATTGTGCCGCTTAGTTTACGTTCACGTTTAGTCACACTCGCTCATGATGGCCATCAAGGCATTGTGAGAACCAAGCAACGGCTTAGGGAGCTATACTGGTGGCCTAAGATGGATTCGCAGGTACAGTCCACAATTGCAACCTGCGTCACCTGCCAACTCAATGATAAAACTGCTAGAACCACACATGCACCACTTACCCCAGTTGACTATCCAGTAGGTCCGTGGCAGAAACTGGGCATCGACGTGGTGGGTCCTTTTGACATTGGCCCTGTTAGTTGTAGATACGCTATCACATTGATTGACTACCATTCAAAATGGCCAGAGGTAGCTTTTGCACCTCATGTGACTGCATCTACCATTAGCTGTTTTCTGAGGTCAGTGTTCAGCCAAAAAGGGAATCCTCTGGAGATTGTTTCTGACAATGGGCCTCAGTTCCTGTCAACGGAGTTCAAACTATTTCTACAAGAAAGAGATGTAAAGCACATTCGTACTTCTATATATCACCCGGAAGGAAATGGAGCTGTGGAGCGTTGGAATAAGGTACTGAAGGAGGCTATTCTGACTGCAGAAAGGGAGAGAGTCCCTTGGACATCGTTCATTGCGGATTTTCTGCAAACTTACCGAGCCACACCTCACGCCACGACAGGCATTTCTCCTTTTGAGCTGATGTTTGGAAGAAAAATGAGAACAAAATTGACAATTCTTCCAAAGTGCAATGTGAATCCTGCTATAAAAAAGCTGAAAACAAAAGTGATGCGAAACCAGAGGAAAATGAAAGCATACCTGGATACAAAGCGCAAAGCAAAGATTCCGGGGCTCAAGGAAGGCGACTTTGTACGGGTGAGAAAACCTGTGCATGTGAGAAAAGGGAAGTCAAAATTCAGCAACCCTATGCAGATTGTTAGACGGAAGGGGACACATAGTTTTGAACTGAGTGATGGACGAACTTGGGACGTATCTCATTTGGCACCATTGCACACAGAATTTACTCAGGTTCCTGAACACTCTGAACAGTCAACTCCTACTGCGTCACCTGGAAGTGGTAACAACCAGTTGGAGGGACGTTGTAGAAGGAAGCCAGTATGGTTGAAAGACTATGTAACTTAAACTGCCATAGTAGGCAAAGAAGAAAGTAATGGGGAAAAGAAGAAAATAAAAACCCAGAAGTTTAGTTCAGGAAAGTTGTGGTTTGACCTGAAAAGGATGTTCATGTGACTATTCATGCTATATATGTTTGTCAAGAGACATTGTTCTGTGTTTTCTAATATAAGTAAAGAAATTCGGTAAGAAAACAAAACGACTGAATATATTGTTTAGCAATGTTCATTGTAACTGCAGATAGAAACAAATTAAGTCAGGGGAAGATGTTGTGTTCTCTTATCACGTTGCTAATTGATAAATGTCAAACTAGATGGAGATATTGTTCTAGATATGAAAGTAGGAAGGTGGAGAAGAAGAGTGTGTTGTACAAAAGGATGGAAGAATGAAAAGTAAAGAGACCTGTTCGCTACTCGGTGTGCTCTCATTTATTTTCATGTGATTACACAACAACGAGTATCAAAAAGTTCCCATAAACTGTCCTGTGTTTCTACCGGTGTTGATGATGATGATGATGATGGGTCTGATATCTATCCAAATCTATCTATCTATCTATCTATCTATCTATATATCTATCTATCTATCTATCTATCTATCTATCTATCCAAATCTATCTATCCATCCATCCATCCATCCATCCATCCATCCATCTATCCATCTATCTATCTATCCATCTATCTATCTATCTATCTATCTATCTATCTATCTATCTATCTATCTATCTATCTATCTATCTATCTATCTATCTATCTATCTATCTATCTATCTATAGTCTTGCGTAGCAGAGCTATGAGAATTCATAGCAGCTTTCTTTGGCCAAGGCCCGCCCATAAGGCCACTTGACCGACATGTCAAACAACCAATTACAGTTCGTTTCGTTCGGTGTCACGTTTCGGGGCGTGGAAATGTCCCCACAACAACAGACCGGCGTGCAACAAGTCTCCACTATGTGCCTCGACTCCTGGACATCTCTTATAGAGTCTATGTCGTGAACCTCACATACTTTTGAGAATCCTACGTTTAGCTGATCTTGATAAATGCTCATTGTCACTCATTTAAACACAACAGTTTTTCTTCCGCAATCACACATCTGCGCTTTGTTTCCCGGTGGACCGAAAATAAACGTGACACTCGCGCCCCCCGGAAATCCGATAAAATTCAACCAATCAGATTGGTATTGGATTTGTTGTTCAGCTGGAGTGTCGTTTGCTTTCTCACTAAATAATTTCTTCAAAAACATGGTATTACTTTTATGTTGTGAAGATCATTTCTTTTCTTAACACAATAGTTTATGTATCTTGGTCGTTTCTTGTACTTCCAGATCTTGGTCCTCCTCCTCAAGCTGTGAATCTCTAGCCCTGCGGCGGTGAAGCCAACTTGTGTTTTAAGGCACTTCAACTTCTGTGTTTCTCTGGTTCTCTGGCCTCAACCACAGCATGAACCCTTTCAGCGGTCGATCAATCCCCTTATCTGAAAGCAGCATTCCCGTAAATACTAGCTTGTTCAAATTGTATTGTGTTGAGGGTCAATCCACGGTCTACGAGCCTCCGCTAAACTGCATGTCGTCTCTGATCATGTGTCTCTTGGTTTGACCAAGTATAATAATATCATCAGAGATATTCTCCACTCTCTCAATTCCTGCTGATGTGACTTCATGTTGATTTTGCTCGCCGGCCGACGACCAGCAAAACCTCATTTCAGATCAAGTTTACTGAACACAGTTCATACCTTGAAGGAGCTCGTCTAGAGTTGATTTAGGCACCGGCCCCAAATTATTACTTTATTTGCTCGCCTCATATCCAAGCATTTGCTCAAAACAGCATCTCATAACTGATTATCTTTGTCAGCTCTGACGTCACAGTCTTTAGCAGCTTGTCTGAGCCGTGTGAGAAATGATTGTACATGTGGCAGACCGGGAGCTATAGTGTGGGACGGCGCAGTAATTATACACACGCTCAGCAAACTCAAGTTGATATCACCTTCCGACTACGCCACCTTGGGATTTTCGCCCAAATTTTCACGCACAGGTTCTAAACACCATTAGAGCCAGAGACATAGGTAATCGTACACAAATATTTTATTGACAGTTAAAAGAGGCACAGATAGTTAAAAGAGGGATGAACAAGCGGCCACACTCATCTCATTTGGTAAGTTCAATTATTATTAGCCAAGGAACTAGGGCTTACCAACAGGGGCAGTCTCAGATAGAATATCACCCTTAAATATCACTCAAATCACAGTGCACACACACTAGCACACACACCGACTAAAGTCAGTGAAGGGCACGACACAGTGAAAGATGCCACCACCCAAAGAAAGTCACTCGTCTGCCCCCGGGTGCCCAGATCCTGCCAATAACAAGAGGGAAAAAGACATTAAGATAGAGTAAAGATATGCAGAAGCAAAATAATAACTTGACAATATAAAGTGTAATTGTAATATAAAGTACATTTGGAAGTATAGATCAACCATAGGAATGGTTAACTTGAATCAATGTATATTCAATAATCACAATAAATGAATCGAAACCAAAATACAAAAAAAATACCAAACCATTTGAGACCAATTAAAGAAACTCAAAGCATATCACTGAGACACTTCCGCAACCAGAGCTTAGGAAGCATAGAAAGTTCACTTACAAGTAGGGCTGTCACTTTTTATTTGATATTCGAAAATTCATTCGAACATGACGTGAAATATCCGTAATCAAACGACAAATAAACTATCCGTTTTTTAAAGTGCCATGTCTAGCGCATTTTTTACAGTCTATGATCATTTTTTATTTATTTATTTTTTAAGCGTGTTATTTTGAAAGCGTGTTACAGGCTGTATGTTATAGTCAGATATGACGACGCGCTGCAACACGCATCACCGCAGATGATCTATTCATCAAGCGTCAAGCTAACGTGCAAACTATCGCAAATCAAAGTGAAAGTAAGTCGCAGACGCTTCAACACACAATAATAATAATCTTCATTAAAAGTAAAGAAACTAAATGATCTTACCAGGGCTGCCGCTCTCTCTTATTGCAGTCTTTGATTTTGAAATGTTAGCTGATGATCAATAAAATGCAGCTCATATCTGTTGCTTTCGGTGACATTAAATCCATATATAGCGCGGGAATTGAAGATCGGATTTATATCCGTTTTGCAAAAACACATTTTAGACACGGAATAATCCAGTGGAAACAGAACAGCAACTTTATGATGAGGCACAGCGCTTGATCAGAACAACGCCATTGCCATTATCACGCGCCTAAAAACAAAACAGAAAATGTTACACTGCCATTCATTCTCCCTTGACTTCAGGCTTGAGCAAGTATACTCACAGTAGAACACGCTGCACCCGGATTAATATCCCGAATTCGAGCGATGCATGGAGCCAGATATCCCCGATAAAACTCGTTGGCGGAGAGCGCGGATACACTTTAGACTATGTAAAGCATACAGATTAGCACCCATAGAAACCTCGTTACAAAACGCCCATTATACACCCATGGTCCCAGTCCATTGGCCAAACCTCGAATTACGAAAAGTAGGAGGGGTAAAAGCCCATTCTGCCACAAACAGTTTCACAGTGTTTTTGTGTGAGCGTCTCACTAATGCGTGTTCACTCTGAACAAAGTGAGCATTTAGAGCATCACATCAGGGTCATAATCTATAGCTGTTGAATATTAATCATATGAAGAATCATCAGAGGACACTTTCATACACACAGTTATAGCAGACGATCTGTTCCTGCTCCATAAAACCATTAAAGAAACTCTGAAATCAGTCTGAGAGGAGAAACAATCCAGACATTTGATCAGAAATGAAGAACAAGCGTCCTGAAGAGAGTTACAGGAGAGAGCAGAGACAAACACTCACAGGATCTCAGGACACGATCAAACTGTTGCTTTAAGATGTTTTTTATCTTCTCTAGTTCGTGAGAACTTTATGAGGCGCTTGTGGAAATAACACTATCTATCAGATCTAGTGGACGTTGTGGCCGACTGGAGCTCAAAGTGGTGAAGCTCAGATGACGTGAATAATCAGTAAAACACATCAAAACTGTTAAAGATGATTCGACTGATTGTAGAGTTTCTCATGACTTTACTAGAGCATCTTCACATCAGCACATCTGCCATTTTATTACTGAACCAGTTTTGGAAAGTTTGTATTCATATTTGTGACTGAAACCGTCTGTCACCCTGTTTTGCTCTGTTTGTGTGTGTGGCGTCTGGTTGGTGAGTGGAAATGTGTACACATGTTCAAGAGTTATTTTGCTCAGATTCACAAAGATACAAATGTCTGCCATCAAAATCCAGAGATCTCATTATGAACTAAACAATTATCATCAAGACCATCACAGTCAGCCAAATACAAACTTAAACTCTTTTGTTGTTGTGTTGTGTTTCAGAGGTCAAATATGATTGACAGCTCACAGCACTACATAACACAGATATCTAATCCAATATTTCACTCTTCTGCTGTTAGTTTTCATTCAGGGCCAGAATTCATTTGAAAGTGTAAGATCAGCAAAAGCTTGTTGATGTTCGTGATGTTAAAGGAGACGGCTGTGTGAGCGGAAACTAACTGAGGTTGGGGGAGGATTCACACACAACCAGATAAATATCTCAGTTCAGTCTTTCTGATCAATCTGAGTGTTTAGACATTAAGAGTTACTATCGTCGGCTTTCCAGTGAACCGATGAAGAAAATGTTTCTCAAATTAGTTTTGCTCTGTTTGTGTTTGTGGCGTCTGGATGGTGAGTTTAAATGTGTTTTTATGTTTTAAGTTGTTTCTGTTCTGATGTGATAAATTACTGGTTAAGTTACTGGTAAATGTGTTTTTACTGGTTAAATTAGTCAGAAAGGATTTACATTCACTGTTATTCTCGTATAGAAACAAATAATGTATGATTTTGCTGAGAGATAACTCTCTTATTTGAGATTAAAGACGATCTTAATGCAGTTATTGATTTTATAAAACCATTTAACTGTTTCTCATTTTCATTCATCATCTTTTATCTCTGAACTTCTGCAGAATATTAATCACTTCACATTTACATGATTAAAAGTATTTTAGTGAAGCTTCATCAAACCAACATCAAGTGATTTTAAAGCTTTAATCTGTGAAAAACTCTGTTCTTCAGGAGCGCTTATTGATGATGAAGTGTCAGTGATGAAGGGAGATTCAGTCTCTCTAGACTCTGGTCTCACTGAAGTGAAGGATGATGATGTGATTCAGTGGAGATTTGGAGATGAAAACACTTTAATAGCAGAAATCAATGTAACGGCCGACAGATTCACTGTATATGAAGATGTTCTTGATAGGAGATTCAGAGACAGACTGAAGCTGGACAATCAAACTGGATCTCTGACCGTCACACACACCACAACTGAACATGATGGAGTTTATTATCTACAGATCAACAGTGTGAGAAAGATATTTTATCTCAGTGTCTTTGGATACTACAGTGAGTAAACCTTTTGAGTGATACGGAGATCTGATGTTCAGTGACGTCACATGACTGTCAGAAACTGTTCAGACGATTTGAACTGCGGCGCAAACAAACATGGCGGCGCTAATCTCACATTTTAAATCAAGATCATGACAAGCATGACGGATCGCCATGGAAACAATAAGCGGGAAACGTTATAAAATAAATGCCTTGAAAAAACTCACCCAGTCAGAATCTCGCGTGAAAGGGTTAAATAGCCGATCGGTTTCTCCTGTTTTTAATGACAAAATTAAATTAAACTCCATTTTTTCTTTTCATTGTTTATGATATTGTTTATTTCCGTCACTCTAAACTCTGATAGTAATAGTAGTTTATAGTAATCATCAGGATTTTGAAATTTATTTGATGTTTGATAGAGAGCCAACGCAGCGTTGACAGAACGGCTGATATGATGTCACTTCCTGGTTCTAGTAAGAGCTCGAGCTGCTGGAGTTTGCTTGATAACACTTTACATTACAGCCCGCAAATACTGCGCATTTAAAACACATTTACAGCGTAACTTTCAGTAATTATAGTGTACCTACAACATGTATTTAGGAATAAAGGGGTAATAAACAGAAGAATTAACAAAATATTTATACTGTAGGTATTTTAAAACTAAGCGGATCTTATTCTAATATTATGATACAACAATCTTACATTTGAGAGAAATTGAGTGAGAACATACACTGCAAACCTTTTAGTAATAATAGTATACCAATACATATACGCTTTTTAAAAATTATAGGGTATATCTGCATTTATACTTTCTTTTAACAAAAGTGCACTGAGAACTAAAACTATTGCAACTTTTGCTGAAATACTGTATAAATATTCTCTTGTTCATGTAGTTACAGGGAAAGTGTGACTTCTGCGACTGAACATTTAAGTGTTGCTTTTACTCTTTTGCTCCATTAAGTTAATAACACTTTATTTTATTTTTCTCTTCTACCATATCTATTTAAAAACTGTTTTTGGCATTTGGTTGGTGAGTTTAAAAATGTGTTTTTATGACTTGAGTTGTTTCTGTTCTGGTACCGTGTGATAAATGACTAAATTAGTCAGAGAGGATCAACATTAAAGGGGCTATATGGAACTTTTTCCCCCAAATAAACGAAACAATAGCCTTTTTATTTGACCATTTATGACTCAAACATCTCCTGATGAGCATACGGACATCTTGTCTGCTCACAGTGGGTGCACGTATAAGCCTGTATCCTATTTTTCCTATTTTTTTTCTGTCGGGTCGGATTTTTCCCGCGCTGTCTGCGGATGTGACGTCAAGCGCGTTCATGTTAAACGTTTCAGATCACTCAGAACACTCATCTCAAACAATATATGTATTTGACTGTTCTTACCTCTGTAAACATAATGTTGACCGGACCTCCTTGCAGCAGATGACTTGTGAAGTGTGCACGTACGAGCGAGCAGAAAGGAAGAGCAGTTCTGTTTTTTGGCCACAGGTGTCAGTCGCGAGTTTAAATTTCAGAAAAACGCATATAGCCTCTTTAACTGTTATTCTCATATATAAATAATTAAACTGTGATTTTACTGTCAGATCAAGTTTGAATTCAGCTCTAAACTAAATTATGGATTGATTAAATAAAATAATATAAATATGAAGCTCAGATAATCAACAGCATTAGTTTTAGTGTGACATTAAACATTAAAGTAAAAGTGTCTTTTTTAGTTATTGTTCCATTTATAAATCTATTTCTCTTTTCATTCTTTATCTTTTGTCTTTGTGCTGCTCCAGAATATTATTAATGTCACATTTAAATGATTAAAAGTATTTTAGTGAAGCTTCATCAAACCAACATCAAGAGATTTTAAAACTTTAATCTGTGAAAAACTCTGTTCTTCAGGAGTGTATGTGTCAGTGACGGAGGGAGATTCAGTCTCTCTAGACTCTGGTCTCACTGAAATGAAGGATGATGATGTGATTCTGTGGAGATTTGGAGATGAAAACACTTTAATAGCAGAAATCAATGTAACGGCCGACAGATTCACTGTATATGAAGATGTTCTTGATGGGAGATTCAGAGACAGACTGAAGCTGGACAATCAAACTGGATCTCTGACCATCACAATCATCACAACTGAACATACTAGAGATTATAATCTACAGATCAACAGTGAGATCAAGAGATTCAGGCTCTCTTTCATTGTCTACAGTGAGTAAACCTTTTGAGTGATGCGGCCCCACATATGAGATCTGCAATGTTCAGTGACGTCACATGACTGTCAGAAACTGTTCAGACGATTTGAACTGCGGCGCAAACAAACATGGCGGCGCTAATCTCACATTTAAAATCAAGATCATGACCAGCATGACGGATCGCCATGGAAACAATAAGCGTGAAACGTTATAAAATAAATGCCTTGAAAAAACTCACCCAATCAGAATCTCGCGTGAAAGGGTTAAATAGCCGATTGGTTTCTCCTGTTTTTAATGGCAAAATTATATTAAACTCCATTTTTTCTTTTCATTGTTTTATTGTTTATTTCCGTCACTCTAAACTCTGATAGTAATAGTAGTTTATAGTAATCATCAGGATTTTGAAATGTATGTGATGTTTGATAGAGAGCCAACGCAGTGTTGACAGAACGGCTGATATGATGTCACTTCCTGGTTCTAGTAAGAGCTCGAGCTGCTGGAGTTTGCTTGATAACGCTTTACATTACAGCAAATACTGCGCATTTAAAACACATTTACAGCGTAACTTTCAGCAATTATAGTGTACCTACAACATGCTAAGTTTTAGGAATAAAGGGGTAATAACCAGAAGAATTAACTCATTATTTATACTGTAGGTATTTTAAAACTAAGGGGATCTTATTCTAATATTATGAAACAACAAATTTTGGAGAAATTGAGTGAGAACATACACTGCAAACCTTCTAGTAATAATAATACCAATACATATACGCTTTTTAAAAATTATAGGGTATATCTGCATTTATACTTTCTTTTAACAAAAGTGCACTGAGAACTAAAACTATTGCAACTTTTGCTGGAAATACTGTATAAATATTCTCTTGTTCATGTAGTTACAGGGAAAGTGTGACTTCTGCGAATGAACATTTAAGTGTTGCTTTTACTCTTTTGCTCCATTAAGTTAATAACACTTTATTTTATTTTTTCTCTTCTATTCTATAATTAAAAATGTTTTTAAGTCTTTTTTTGTTATTTTTCCATTTATAAATCTATTTATCTTTCCATTCATCATCTTTGTACTGCTGGAGAATATTATTAATTTCACATTTAAATTATTAAAAGTATTTTAGTGACATCAAGTGATTTTAAACCTTTAATCTGTGAAAAACTCTGTTCTTCAGGTGAGTCAGTGTCAGTGAGGGAGGGAGATTCAGTCTCTCTAAACTCTGGTCTCACTGAAATGAAGGATGATGATGAGATTCAGTGGAGATTTGGAGATGAAAACACTTGTAATAGCAGAAATCAATAAACGGACCGACAGATTCACTGTATATGAAGATGTTCTTGATGGGAGATTCAGAGACAGACTGAAGCTGGACAATCAAACTGGATCTCTGACCGTCACACACACCACAACTGAACATGATGGAGAATATAAACTACAGATCAACAATGTGGACAGAAAGAGATTCAGTCTCTATGTCTTTGGTGAGTTAAATATCAGTTTTACTTGTTTTATATTTTAATCAGCACAAAGATACCATTAATAATTCAAACTCCATTTTTCTTTTGATGTTTATTTTTTATTTATTTGTTTATTTGAAAAAGGGGACAATGTACACTAATCAACATTCAGATCAAATGTAAGTGTACCCGAGTTAGCCACAGGCTAGTTTTCATCGGCAGTCCCCTTGCCAGATGTTAATAGGCATCCTAAAATACAATAAGTAAACAAAAAACATTTTTATGCAATAAACAAAGATACAAAATTAGACTGTGTTAAAATCACAACCAATCAGGTAAGCAAAATAAACAGATACAAATGAATAAATAGATGATACAGTTATTATTGGTGGATGGGACCAGCGTCAGTCTTGACAGTGTTGATTTTCAATGAGCCATTTCCTTACATTACTCTTAAATAAGTAATAGATGGGGACTCTCTAATTAATGTTGGTACTGAGTTCCATTGATGTGATGCTGTAAATGAAAAGACGGCCTGACTAAATGCAGTTTTTTTGAGTGGAATTGTGCAGTCCCTCCTAGCTGCTCCTCTTGTAACTCTGTTCGTATTCGATTTAAAATTGATAAGGCCAAACAAAGGCGGTGGAGCTAAACTGTGCATGATCTTATAAACTAAACAAACATTTCTGTATTTTATAAGGTTTTCCCAACTAAGCAATTTATACTTATTTAGAATATGGCATTGATGGTAACGAATTGGCTTTTTGTCAAGAATTTTAAGTGCTTGTTTGTATAATGATTTCAGTGGTTTTAAGGCTGTAGAGTGTGCGTTGGACCAACTTATCAAACAGTAAGTGATGTGGGAGAGAACCAATGAGTGGAAATATACCTTAGCTGCCTCAGTTGATAGGAGGTTTCTGATGTACCTGAAATTAGCCAAACTGAACTGAATATCATCTGTTTAAAGATGATATTCATTTCAAATTTACATTTCAAACTATTTACTCTTATAAACCATCAAGTGACCGTCTAAATCTGTGATGAATCGTGTGTGTGTGTGTGTGTGTGTGTGTGTGTGTGTGTGTGTGATGATTCAGTCCTGGAGACAGTGATGGAGGGAGATTCAGTCTCTCTAAACTCTGGTCTCACTGAACTGAAGGATGATGATGTGATTCAGTGGAGATTTGGAGATGAAAACACTTTAATAGCAGAAATCTATAAACGGTTCGACAGATTCACTGTATATGAAGATGTTCTTGATGGGAGATTCAGAGACAGACTGAAGCTGGACAATCAAACTGGATCTCTGACTGTCACACACACCACAACTGAACATGCTGGAGTTTATTATCTACAGATCAACAGTGTGAGAAAGAGATTCGATCTCCATGTCTTTGGTAAGTTCAAAAAAATTTAAACCTGTTTTTTAATGACAAAATTAAAATTAATTCATACACCATTTTGTTTTTGTTATTATATATTGTTTATTTTAAATGTACATTTTAACCATTTAATTCAGTAAATCATTATAAAGTGATTTAACATTATTAATCTTTGCAAACCCTGTTTCTGTTTGTTCTGTGTGTTTGACAGATGAAGTGACGTCAGTGTCAGTGAAGGAGGGAGATTCAGTCTCTCTAAACTCTGGTCTCACTGAAGTGAAGAATTATAATCGGATTCAGTGGAGATTTGGAGATGAAAACACTGTAATAGCAGAAATCAATAAATGGACCGACAGATTCACTGTATATGAAGATGTTCTTGATGGGAGATTCAGAGACAGACTGAAGCTGGACAAACAAACTGGATCTCTGACCGTCACACACACCACAACTGAACATGAAGGAGATTATAAACTACTGATGTATTCAGATCTGGTGTTTTCAAGAAGATTCTCATCAAAAGTATTCAGAGTTTCTGTCTATGGCGAGTAGAGATAATTTTTCTTCTCCTTCAAATATTCTTATTTACATATTGAATTGTTGAATCGTTTATAGTTTGAGATGACAGACCGTATAAAAACTCAGTTGGAACCGAATATAAGATTGTTGATTAGATTTGATCATATTTCTGTGTATTCAGAAATATTAGTTGATGTCAGCGCTGATATTAGTGTTTATTGACTGATCTGATCTCAGTCTGATGTGTTTATTCCTCAGACTCTGTCCACTGTTGTGGTCCTACTGAAGCTGTGATCCGATTGGTCCTCTCTGCTCTGGTGGGCGTGGCTACTGTCAGTATTGTGGTTTATGACATCAGATCCAGAAGAGCTAAACGAGATCAAGCACATATTCACACATCAGGTACATGATTGATGATGTCATTTCTCACAAACTGATTTATCATATATTAATGTATGTCAGATATATTTATGCCTTGATATGTTCATCTTTTTCAGGAAGTATTGAAATCTAAAGCAGAACGCTGAATTTTAAAGATTCTTCAAGTGTGTTTTTGTCATAATTAATACTGAATATTTGAGCTTGATTATTTTTGGATTTTTTAAAAAATCTTATGTGTTAGTCTTTATTGTTTATATTTCTCTCAGATAGAAAAAAAGAGACACAGATCTCACTTTACTACTGCTGTATATTTGCTGTATGTATTTTCTTGCCTTTATCAATAAAGTTTCTCACTCTGAGGTTCAAGAGTCTCTCCGTGTTTTATTACATTTATTATGTTGAGCGCCTCCTGGAGGAATACAGACTTTATATATAGTTTAAAGATTTCAGAAGTGTGGAACATATTAAGCTTTACATTATTAAAATATTATTTGAAACATTATTTGTAAATGTTTACATTATTATTATCCAATGTATTTTTGTTCGTCTATCCACAATAATAAACAAACATCTTCCCCAGCTTCTGCTGTAACATGAGAAATCACTGATTTGGGACACATTATAATATAATTTGAGATCACAGATTGAAATACATAAACAACATATCGATGCTCCATTTCCTCCAACAGGGAACGATAAAGTCTTTAAATCTCTAGTGTGATTTGTCTCTGGTCTCGTCTGAGGAGCAACTCCTCCATCTAGTGGCTCACCCTGAACTCACATGTTATCAGGAGTTATTTACTCAGTCTCTGTAATGAGATCCAGTGATTGTGTCTGTCACTCAAGAAAGCCTCTAGATGGCGCTGTGTTCAGTATTATGTGACGAATACTGTGAAACGAGGGAAACACTACTTGAAATATCTAAAAATTCTTAAATCAAGATGCATTAACTAAACGGTAACACTTTACTTGAAGGAGTGTGCATAAGTCAGACATGACACGAATATGAAGGAGGTTTTATGAATGTTTATGGCAACTGTCATTAAGTGTCCTTCGCTCAATCATGAAATTTTAATGCAAATAGGACATTGTTTGTGATGTCATTGTTATGATAACTTAAACCAATAGACACATAGTTCGTATACAAAATATGTGGATATAAAAACATGTAGGCTATATAATAGGGGTGGAGCCGAACCCGAATACGGTATTCGGAAAGGCACAAATAACGTGTTATTTACAAATACTTATTTTGAACAAATACTTAAAAAAAATATTTGTATTCGGGAACAAAAAAAACTTAATATCAAAAAGCTGCGTTTCCTCATGAGACCGCAGTGCACGCCCGGATGCGTGAGTGAGTGACGGACACAGGCTGCTCCACACAGCAACAGAGAGCGAAAAAACACTTAACTCCATCACTATTTTTGTTGAATAGATTGTTGTACCTTAACTGGGTTCCTGAGGCAGTTTATAACTTTCGAGAAGCCGAGTTTGATCGGGAGATTATTCCATTACGCTGCATTATTGACGTCTGGAGTCGGGCGCTCTCATGTTCGCTCTGTTTACGTAACGTCAGCTGTTAGCGCGGTAATTTAGACAATAGGCTGTTGACAGAGTAACGTTTACGTTCGGTTAAAAATGCTTGTTTATTTGTGTCGAATTGTATGCACGTGTGGGAGTTATATGGTACGTTTAAGTTACTCTTGTCTGTTGCAGACAGCAAGATGTAGGCTGTAGGCTTCATAATGTTCACAATGGTATTTTATTAGTTGTTGGTTTAACCATGGAGGTAATGGCTGTTATGTTATTTTATTTTCAATGACGTTCCTTGTTTCATTGCTGGATTTATGGAAAAACATCAACCAATATTGATATCATAATTATTATAATGGATATAATTAAAGAATACTTGCACTATAACGTAAATAAGAAGGGTAACGCAAAAAAATATTTTTTTTACACCTATTTTGAATTTTACTCGAATACAAATACAAATACTTTTCCCGCCTCAACAAATACAGATACAAATATCGGCTGCTTTGCACACCCCTACTATATAACTTAATTAACAATCTCTTAAATATTTTCTAATTTCACTAAACATTTCATCAAGTTTCGTTGATATTTTATAACACATGGACCTTTATTTTTATTAAAAAGGCTTATGTCTGCTATCGGCTCATTTTGTAAATGTAAGCAACTAATTTAAGACACAAACTGAGTGCCGGTGCGATGAGACGTACATGCTCGGCCAGATTCAGCTCGACATTCAAGTCATTAAACATTTTCAATGTTTAATATACTGTAATGCTGCTGCTTTAAAGTAATACATATTGTATAATCTATTATATTAATATTATATTATTATTATATTGTATAATCTATATATCTCACCGACCCGGGAGAGAATACAATGCTGAATAAAGTCTTATTTTGTGTTATTTTTGGACCAAAAAGTATTTTCGATGCTTCAAAAACTTCTAACTAACCCACTGATGTCACATGGACTACTTTGATGATGTTTTTATTACCTTTCTGGACATGGACAGTATACTGTATATACAGCTTCAATGGAGGGACAGAAAGCTCTCGGACTAAATCTAAAATATCTTAAACTGTGTTCCGAAGATGAACGGAGGTCTTACGGGCTTAGAACGACATGAGGGTGAGTCATTAATGACATCATTTTCATTTTTGGGTGAACTAACCCTTTAAAGGTAGCCTGGGAAAACCCAGACCACTCTCAGTTGTAACTGAGTTAGGGTCTGGCAAAGCTCCATAGACAATTCATTTCCACAGGGGCGTCACCAACGGACGTCGGATAGATCTAAAACCAATCAGAGCGATGAATGACATGACGTATGCAGAGCGACGGAGAAACATCGAGACTCTCAGCAATTCTCTGTTTGTGTTAACGAAAATGACCATTTTAAATCGCTTGAAACAGACGCGATAGCTGATTCGAACGAGTGATGTTGTGATGTTCCACGGCGGCATCCATCTCTGTAATGTACAAAATCTGCGTCACCGTCTCTGCTCTGTCGTCATCGTGTAAAACGTTTCTGATTGGTGCCGCGATTTCGACGGATTGGAAATGGGTTTCAATGGGCTCTTTGCCAGACCCACTTGCAGAGCAAATCTAAATTTGCCGGAAGTGGTCTGGGTTTTCCCAGGCTACTTTAAAGGTGCCCTAGAATGTGAAATTGAATTTAACTCGCCATAGTTAAATAACAATAGTTTAGTACATGGACATGACATACAGTGAGTTTCAAACACCATTGTTTTCTCCTTCTTGTTTAAATCTCGTTTTTGAAAAACACCCCTGAAAAACGGGCGAATCTCCACATAACACCAACTGTGACGTAACCGATGGGATCATTAATATGTACGCCTCCAAAATTTGCACAAGCCAAGCCCTTTCAGAGATACGGTGCTACACAGAACTGCGCTGCGCAGGTGAAGCACACACGCACACAGACACACACACACACACGCACGCACGCACGTGACTGTTAAGTTCGTACTGAAAATAATGAATAAACTTACCACTCCGAAACGTCAATTTGCATTCTACAAACAACCGCTTGTTCCTCAAACTCTGCATCTTCGTCTGAAACCGGCTCAACGCTCAAACATATACGGTTGTACACCGAGTCTCTCCATTTGCACGTTGGACCTGTTTGCTGTGACTCTCTGAGCTCTTGTAATGAGCCCGCAGTGAAAGAGCCAATCAGAGCAGAACTCCTCATTACTATTCATGACCCTTCCAAATAAGGTAAAAACAGACCATTTCATTCTAGGGCCAATTTATAGGGTTGGAAATTGACCTGTAAAACCTTTTCTGGACATTTTAAATGGCTTTTTAAGCCACATACCCTCTATGTAGATATCAGGGACAAAATTAAAATATTATTTCAACACATTCTAGGGCACCTTTAAAGTAATACATATTGTATAATCTATTATATGTTATTTAGAGGTGTAAAGAGTACTTGAAAACCATACTTGAATAAAAGTACAGACCTTACAGCAAACAAATTACTCCATTACAAGTTACAAGTAACCAATTCCAATACGACTTGAGTAAGTCTTCGAGCATCTGATGTTAGCAGTAGTTCAGTAGTTACTAATTACATTTATTCAAATTATTTACAGCACTGATACTATAGATCTGAGGATGTCCTAAAATTTACAGTTTTTTGTATTTCTACTGTGGTTTGTGGGTGTGGGGGACAGGTTGAGCATTTCTTTAATTTCTTTTGTTTTGTATATTTGTAGTGTATGTTTGTTTTGTAATGTTGTTGTGTTTTGTGTTGTATTATTATTATTCTGTTTGTGTTTTTAGGACCCCCTTGAAAATGCGATGTTACATTAATGTATCCTATAATACTCACCGACCCGTATCCCATAATACTCACCGACCCGTGTCCCGTAATACTCACCGACCTGTGTCCCGCAATACTCACCGACCTGTGTCCCGTAATACTCACCGACCTGTGTCCCGCAATACTCACCGACCCGTGTCCCGCAATACTCACCGACCCGTGTCCCGCAATACTCACCGACCCGAATCCCATAATACTCCCCGACCCGTATCCCATAATACTCACCGACCCGAATCCCATAATACTCACCGACCCGTATCCCATAATACACTCACCGACCCGCATCCCATAATACTCCCCGACCCGTATCCCATAATACTCACCGACCCAAATCCCATAATACTCACCGACCCAAATCCCATAATACTCACCGACCCGTATCCCATAATACTGGACCCGAATCCCATAATACTCACCGACTCATATCCCACAATACTCGCCGACCCGTATCCCACAATACTCGCCGACCCGTATCCCACAATACTCGCCGACCCGTATCCCACAATACTCACCGACCCGTATCCCACAATACTCACTGACTCGTATCCCAAAATACTCACCTACTCGTATCCCATAATACTCACCTACTCGTATCCCATAATACTAAATTTGCTCATGGTTTCTGAATGATGTTCAGGCCCATTGCGTTACTCCTTTCAGAGGTGTAAAGTCCAGGGGTCAGAAAGTAAAAGTCCAGCCATATGTTTATTCCACTAATTACTTCTATCTCCTGGCTGAAAAACTGCTAATTAGCAAATCCAGGTGATTGGAAAAAAACACTTACTTTTCTGAACCTGGACTTTACACCTCTGACTCTGTGTTTGTGTTGCAGGAATCTGAGGTGACGTGATTTACACGTTTCACAGAACAATCATTAAACTCTGTGACTCCGTTTCTCACAAATGATGATCTGATCACAACAACTGCATCTGACTTTACACTATTACAGTTTCAAAAATAATTAGATTTGTTTTGCCGTTTATACTTCCTCTAAGTGATCTTTAATGAGTAATACTGTCTTATACTGTAGATTATCAAAGAATGGTTTAATTATTTAGTGTCACATGTTTTTTTCTCTGTATGTCTCTGCCTGCCCTCATGAATAGTTTTCTCACTCTGAGATTCAAGAGTCTCTAATTGTTTTATTTAATTTAATATGTCACACCCACAGTTACCATATATTAGGGTGAGGTTGCCAAATCAGCAGGTTGGGTCTGAGGACAGACTGACCAGATCTGAGAACCCTGTCTGAGTGGGCCAGAATGGGACCGCCATCATCAGATGTCTCACTTCGTCCGTCTGTACTCTGAGCAGAACCGCTGAGAGCAGTCAGATCAGCGAAGGCATAAAGGCTGGTCCTGGGTCACTCCTGCGCCAGAGCATCCTCTCCCAGAGGCAACGAAGGAGACCGGGAGAACCAGAGTAGGGATGTTAACCGATGACCGTTTGACCGATGGTTGACCGTATCAACGTTAACCGATCAAAGTTTTCGGCAGTCGGTAAAAAAAAAAAAAAGTGATCTCTAAATTAGTCTATTATAGACAGCGGACAAAACGCTACTACAGTTAGCATCTCATTCCAATATCCTTTTGTGTGAAGTGAACAAATCCCTCTCACTCAATCTTTCATAACTCGCCCGTTTGTACTTAATAAACCCATACAAACATTCGGCGCGAGGTCACAGCGTTTGGGTTCGCGCGCT
Organism: Phoxinus phoxinus; assembly: GCF_949152265.1. Lineage (NCBI taxonomy): Eukaryota > Metazoa > Chordata > Actinopteri > Cypriniformes > Leuciscidae > Phoxinus > Phoxinus phoxinus. The sequence goes on along the minus strand of NC_136895.1, from coordinate 28,097,231 downwards.
CACAAGGTTTGCAGAAAGTAAAGGCTACAGGCTAACACACTCGAGGTTAGAGCCAGCGCAGACGACAGGAGGAAGCGTGCAGAAAATAGTGTGTGGGACCATTTCACCAAACAGAATGACACAGATGTAACGTAAGTTGCAACTTGTGTGATACAGCGCTTAAATATGAAAATACATTACAAATACATTTCAGTGGTAACAGATAAGGTGATGATGATCATCATCTTTCTTTATTATTGTTAGCACTAACTACCTCAAACTATAGCGGCGTCTCTTCGGAGCTGTCATTTTCTGAAATGAGCCGCGGCAATGTTTCAAATGAGCTTCTAATGCTAGACAAACGCCTTTATGTTCAACGCGATCACCTTGTACCCAAACCATTTCGAAACTAAGGAGCCATTTGTCCGCCGATTACATACAAGCTCATCGGCGCCGCGTTTGCGGGACTCATGAGTCATGTTTCGCGCTGTTGGGGATTTTAAAAAAGTGACGTGAGTGGAAGGGCGGCGCCGGCGCCGTGTGTGTGTGTGTGTGTGTGTGAGCGGAGGCAGAGCGGCGGAGAGAGTTGTGAAATTGCAGGCGCGGCTCGAGATGGCTGTTATTTCAAATAGCGTAGCATATTTTAAACTAATCGGTTAACCGGTTTCAACCGGCTAATGAGGCTCGGTGGTCGGTCAATAATTTTTTTAGTTTTCGCCATCCCTAAACCAGAGCGGGCAATGCATAGTCATGCTCGAAGCAAACAGATCCACTTCCACTCGGCCGAACCTCTGCCACATGAGGCTTGCCACTTGAGGGTGTAGTGTTCTTGGTCTGAGCCCAAAGGAGGACACGTCTCGCCAGCCTGCACACACACTTATAGCGCACGATAACGCATGCAGCACTTAAATGCAGCCAGTCGTGTGAAGCGAGTGTTGGTAGCATAGACAAGCATTAATCACATGAAGTGAGGCTGACCATGGTGAGAGAGCTGAGCCAGTTTTCTTAAACCCAATCCCCACTATCATGCAGAGAGAGATGGGAAAACCCCGTCAGCTGACTCTATACCCGAAGCCAGTTGGCCTAGCACTAAAACAGCTTGCCATAAGGATTTACTCTTACATGTGCTCTCATTCACACAATATTGTTCAGCTCAACATTTCCAGTTGGGCTGACAAGAGTAGAGTAATTAGTCATGCTAAATAGTGTTGGTAGCATGAAGTGCCACAAACCTGTAATGTTTTTTCTCTTTGTTTTATCTACAGAAACGTGGTTTGATCTGCTGGGGGGATAAACAGCTTCTGCTGGATGTTTGTGGTCATTGTGTGTGTCAGAGTTTGTGGCTGAAGCATTTTCCCCCCAGATAGTATGATAAACTCCTGCACGTGCGCTTTAAGAGTGCATGCTTTCACTGCGTTATATTATAATGCACAGTTTATATAATAAGCTTATAATTGTCTGTTTCTATTGATTGCATCTGCAACCTAGTTATTCACATATCAATATCTATATCTGCAATGGACATTAACGGATTATTTTCAAAGCATTTAGTTTATCATTAATGTGATAACTCTGCATATGGATATTGGATAATTCATATTGAGTTATACATAAAATAAACAAACCAGCACATTTTAACCTCTGAAAGTTTATCGTCTATAATTTAAAGCTTGTGGGTTTTACAACCATAGGCTGCACGATGCTGACATTATTTTCAATGAAAAATAATTGATTTAGTGTGAGTGATGAATATGTTAATCGTTCCAAGATGGCGGACTTGTGGACGCATCTGGAGCTGTCGAATATGGCATCTACTGTATGTGTACATATCCATACTTGGAATACCCCCAAAATTCAAGATATGATGAAAATATTTCATAGCTACTTATTTCATTATACACTGTTTTTCCTGAACACCAGCATGATTGCAAATGTAATATTGAATGTATACAATGGTTCAACAAAAGTTAACATTGAGTTACATTTCAGACACAATATTTTCTGTTTCACGATATTGTTCTGTAGCGCCCCCTACCCGTCTCTCTTGTATTTAAGCAGGACAGCATTAATTAACTATTTGCCAACCGATGTTGAAGTTAGTTACTAAATGAAATACTTTTCTTTCAGAAAGTTAATCCGCATTTAACTATAGCCTACTCACACAAGGTTAATTTGTCAAAAATAAATTAATAAATAATGAATTTGTCATTCTTGTGAAAGTAACAAAACGTAAATGACTTAATAACAACTAAATAAATTTGTCAAAATAGCTCAAATGGTCTGTTTGTTCAGAATCACATTTCATATAAAATCACAAATTGACCAAAATCACACTGATATTGAAATATATCAGGTGACAAAATTAATGAATTTGTCTATCACACATTCACTTGAGATGAAATGGTCAAAATAACGCCGAGTATCAAAATATCACTCTGAAAAATCCTTTTTTAAGCACTGAATAACACCACATGAACAAATATGAAACACCGTCGGCCCACACACACCAGTTATTCACAACACACACCGTTGTAGGCCTGAGACTGACGTACCTTAGAAACGACACACTGGCTCTTCACTCTCCTGAGCGGGAAAAACAAACGCACACAAATGTACCTGAATTCCGTTGTGGAGCAATAAGTGACTCAGCTGCACTGTAGAAATCTCCGGGAAATCTTCCTCCGGTGCGCGGCTCTCTCTGAAGACGAGGCACAGTCTCCTCCGGCCAGCAAACTCCCGATTCTCCCGTTAAACTGAGCACTATCTGGTCCTCACGCAGACCAACAAACAACAACTAACGCGAGTGTCTTCAGTCTTTGAGTCTGTCATCAGTTATCTTTAGAATAACTTGAAACATTGTCTGTATTGACGATTTGCACCGCAAAATAATGAAGAAAGGAAACACTCATTAAAACCTTGTGTTTTACACACACACACATGCACAATTAGTCTTTTAATCAGATCGACCGCAATCTCTCCTCCAGAACAACCACTCACGTTACACAAAACACCGGTGAAGGCCAAGTACACCTGGCTGCAGCCTGCAGATCGGGGTGGGGCTGCACCTGGGGCGGGGCTGCACGTGCAGCCCCGCCCACAACGCTTGTCATTGGTTAGTGGTAAAGTGATGACGTCAATCAAGGCGGGGCCGCACCTGGGGCGGGGCTGCACGCCCGTAACGCTTCTCATTGGTTAGTGGCATATATATGACGTCGACGCCACGGTAAACAGGAAATGTGGTTGAAAACGCATGTGCCAAAGCGCGCTGACAGCGCATGCGTCGTATTTGCGTTAGGTGGTGACATCACGTGTTTTGACGTGACGCCTCTTCAAAATGCATGCGCAAATTTGAAATAATACCTTAGTAAAATTATAAAGTATTAATAAAAACTCTAATGTAATAATGAAAGCAGCAGAAGGGAGTAGACCGCATATCCATAGTTTTAACTATGCCTGATCTAAGGTAAACTTATAAGGAATTACAGAGCATTGTGTAATATCTGTGTAGTATTTAAAACGTTTTTCACATTCTGTTGCATTTCACTGTGTAAATAAAAGAAATACTGTAAATATTAATGGCACCTTATATATTTCTTATTTTAATCATTCCTCTGTAATAGTTCTTGTTTATTTTTGTGCATTAAATAGGCTATTATAAAACATTTATGCCAATAAAGTAGTTAATGAAGTTAAACCAACTAAATACAGTACATTGTCAATCTCTGTATCCCATATTATGCATTTCAACTCAAAAAAACAAACTCATACCAGTGATAACTTTTATTTCAAAACAAAAATAATTGTGTAAAAGAGAAACACACACACACACACACACACACATTCCCCTCCATCATTGAAAAAACACACACACACACACACACACACACACACACACACACACACACACACACACACACACACACACACACACACACACATTCCCCTCCATCATTGAAAAAACAATCAACTGAGCAATAAAATCCCTGCAGGACTCCTTCTGCCATCACCACAGACCCAGCTGGGCAGTCCTTGTGTAGTGTAGTGCAGTGCAAAGCACAGGCAACGAGTAGGGCACCCGGAACACTTGCTTACTGTCAGGAAAATGCACTCCAGTTCACAACACCTAATTTAGATCAAATACAGAACAAACAATATTGAATCATTTTGAAGAAAGGCATTAACATAGTACAGAGTCATACAAGGAATTTATTTTTTATATATTTTAAACATATTATAGTAAAATGTTAGACAAGATAAGCTTGAGTGTTATTGGCTTTGTCTGTAAAGTACCTACATAAACTAGTTTAAAAAAGTTTGTCAACACAAACTTTAATTTGGCTTGAGAAAGCCTATCCTAAAAGTTTGAAATAGTTTTTAAAAGCTTGAAGTTTGAAGGTTTTCAGTTTGAAGATCAAAGTAGATTTCAAGCTGAAAGTTTTGAAGGCAGTACAGTCTATCAGACACAGACAGACAGGTAGAGATAGATAGATAGATAGATAGATAGATAGATAGATAGATAGATAGATAGATAGATAGATAGATAGATAGATAGATAGATAGATAGATAGATAGATAGATAGATAGATAGACAGATAGATAGATAGATAGATAGATTGGCAGACAGAGATAGATAGATAGACAGATAGACAGATAGATAGATAGATAGACAGATAGATAGATAGATAGATAGATAGATAGATAGATAGATAGATAGATAGATAGATAGATAGATAGATAGATAGATAGATAGATAGATAGATAGATAGATAGGCAGACAGAGATAGATAGATAGATAGATAGATAGATAGATAGATAGATAGATAGATAGATAGATAGATAGATAGATAGATAGACAGATAGATAGATAGGCAGACAGAGATAGATAGATAGATAGATAGATAGATAGACAGATAGATAGATAGACAGATAGATAGATAGATAGATAGATAGATAGATAGATAGATAGATAGATAGATAGATAGATAGATAGATAGATAGATAGATAGATAGATAGATAGATAGATGCACGGACAGACAGACTTTCTCAAGTACCTTTTACATTACTCACAACTTAGATTTAAAGAACTTACTGTCCAGCCATACAAAGTGGGCCTCTTCTCTGAATTTGGGCTGGCTGACAACGTCCCTGAAAACCTTGCACGTCAGTGAAAGTCTCCAGAAAGCCACATCGCCGTCGTCTGTGACGGCTCCCATCAGGATGCGTCAGAGGATGTCAGGTGGCATCTGTCCAAAGTAGACAACAGTCAGTCAAAAATGTAACTTTACATACGACTTATTAAAAAGGGTAACTGATAGATTGACAGGAGTTTATACTGCGCTTACCTTGGTCAAAGAATCAACAGGCAGGGGGGTTTCCATCACCTCTAAAGTGATTTTTGATGTGGCAATACATCAGCTGTGGAATGCTGGTGTACTGGCAGAATGGGCACTTCTACTGCAGTCTTTTAAATACTGCTCACACTCCCCCTTGCTTAACACAGTTGTGTGCATTTTTGTAGGGTGGAATGGCTCTTAAAAGAGCATTTGAGTTATAAAGTAAACAACAACAACAACAACAAGAAATAGGTGAGAGAGATGGAAGACTAGAGTAAAAGTTAGAGAATAATTAACACAGCAAAACAAAAATAATATAAAGTAAAATAGCAAAAGAGGTACACATGGAATATAAATGGGGATGACAATGCCAAGGATCTGCAAAGAGAAGGAAGTATAGAGCATTAGAATTAGCTTTTTTTTTTTCTTTTTTTATTACTCTAGTGCAGGGGTGTCCAAAGTCACTCCTGGAGGGCCACTGTCCTGCAGAGTTTATATCCAACTGGACTCCACACACCTGCCTGGAAGTTTCTATCTCTAGTAAGACCTTGATTGGCTGGTTTAAGTGTGTTTAACTGGGGCTGGAGCTAAACTCTACAGGACAGTTGCCCTCCAGCAGCAGGATTGGACAGTGCATATACTGCTATACAGTAAGTAACAGTATGCAATATATAAAACAAGCCCTACTTTCAAGGAGTTTTGATGAATTTGTATTACTATTGAATGTAGTTTCATGTTCAATTCAATAAATGCATACTTATTAATAACAATAATATCGAAATAGTTTACATTTAATCAATTTATTCATAGAAATTTTTTTTCCTACAATATAACTTTGTATATTGTTACTATTAACTCTTAAATCCTATATTTCTTCTCCTGGTTCATTTTTGCCACTGTATTTATTTTTAAGGGCCTTGTTTTAACACTATCCCACCCAAACCCCCCCCCCCCCCCCCCCCCCCCCCACACACACACACACACACACACACACACATATTTTACAACACACTTATGTATGTACTGTCTGTAGTAGTGTAACACTGAACAAAAAAAAGGCCTAAGTAATTTATGATGAATGGAGAAGAAGTGTTTTCCATTGAGCACATCAGTGTTCAACTGGTTCTTATAAATGTCTATACACATTATGGTTTGTGTTGTGTGTGTCATTTGAAAACAAAATACCATTTTGAGAATAAATAACATTGTTTTGAATGTAAAGTTTAATTTTGCAGGAGAATTGAGGGGTTTTGCCCATTGTGTGTGTGTGTTTTTATTTTATTTGTGTGTAGAGTTCTGAGAATATGAGGCATGCTTTCAGAAAATGTGTGTAAACAATCAAGAAAAACTGTAACAGCTACTTCCTGCCACCTACTGGCGAAATGAGTTTCATGTTTAAACTATAATTTATTTTCTAAAATCATTTCATGTTTCAGCATTCATGATTTTATATTCATAACATTAATATCATTGCATTATTTATGTAATTACAAATTATGCGCATTTATGCTACATCTGAGCTGCATTAATCAGTCTGTGTAAATACATCTAAACACCTTCTCAGATGCTGCTTTTGTGCCACTTCTGCAGTGCAAAGATGGATTTTGTCAATACAAAATTATATTGAGATATGATTTTTTGGTCAATATTGCACAGCCCGAGTCAGAGGATTTACAGCTCACAGCACTAAATAACACATCTGTAGATACGAATCTCCAATCCAACTCTCATGCAACATTTACTCTGCTATTAGTTTTCATACAGGCCCAGAAATGTAAGATCAGCAAAAGCTTGTTGACTCTCATGATGTTAAAGGAGACGGACGCGTGAACGGACACTGTGACTGAGCTCACAGCCAGATTAATATCACAGTTCAGTCATTGTTGAGTTCAATATTTGCTTCACCGGTTTTATATTTCAATGACCACAAACTGTAATTAACTATTTTACTTTTTTGTGTGTTTGTTCAGTTGTTTTATGTTACTCATTTCAAGTTTATACTTAAAACAATTTAATAAGTAAAAAAAAAAAAAAAAACTGTTAATCTGAGATGAACTCTGTTTGTTCTTCAGCCGCGCTTTATTCTAGAGGTGCACATGTGTCCGTTTCAGTGAAGGAGGGAGGTTCTGGATAATGATGTGATTCAATAGAGGTTTGAAAACACTTTAATAGCAGAAATCAATAAACGGGCCGACAGATTCACTGTACAGTATATGAAGATGTTCTTGATGGGAGATTCAGAGACAGACTGAAGCTGGACAATCCTGATATTCCACCTCCAGAGGTAGAGAGAGACTGATGCTGAGATCAGAATAATGACAGTAGCCACGCCCACCAGAGCAGAGAGGACCAATCGGATCACAGCTTCAGTTGGACCACAACAGTGGACAGAGTCTGAGGAATAAACACATCAAACTGAGAAATTACATCACAAGTGGAAATCGTTGATCAAAAATGTACATTTACACACAACCACCAGCCACAACTTTCAGACGCCATCTTTATTTTTCTAGCTCAACTGTCACAGAATGGAAAGCACAGTATTGTGGGATATTAAAGGCAGAGAAGGATACATCTATGCTGCCTTCAAAAATCCATCAGATTGGGACAAGTGAACGTGATTTCACCACGTACCACATTTTTGTTGATTCTGGAACAACTTTCTAATCAACCAATCAGATTTGAAGGACAAGTTTACAGTTTATGTCCAGTTTAGGCTTAGAACCAGGGTGAGGTGCTTCAACATCAGTGTTATTCACCTGCCATTTCCCTCTGATTTTAGGGAATAGTATTGGTAGGGTAGGTTTACGGGTAGGGTTAGGTTAAGGACTACATTTTGGGACAGGAATGTTATTCCAGGATCAACAAAATATGTTGATCCAGGAACATGTCTTACTTGGCAAAATCACGGTGACCCAGGAGACAAGTGAAGCTAACATTGCATTCGGACGTGCCTTGATGTCTTCCGACCTTGGATTGAGTCCTCCGAAGGCAGCATTTATCATCTTTCATCATCTTGTGGTCTTCCGCAATGATCTATCTTAGCGCCTTCTCTATTTTCTCTCTACATGCTACCACTGGGCACCATTCTAAGAAGACATGGGGTATCTTTTCACTGTTAGGCAGACGACACTCAAATGTATGTTCCAATCAACAGAAATGATCCCTCCACCCTTTCATCATTACTAGGTTCTCTAGACGAAGTAAAACTTTGGCTGGACCAAATTTTTTTAATTTTTAAATGAAAACAAAACAGAGATCGTTGTTTTTGGGTCCACTGTTAATCCCCAGGCTGCCACATTCGACCTAGGCAGATATCGGCTTTTAGATCTTCAAGTGTACGGAACCTGGGCGTTCTACTGGATGAGTCTTTAAATTTTGAGAAACAAATTTCCTCTGTAATAAGCTCTAGCTTTTATCAACTTCGTCTGTTGTCAAAAGTCAAACCCTTCCTCAATCCTAAATCTCTTGAGATGGCTGTTCATGCTTTTATCACCACACGTGTAGATTACTGCAATTCACTTTATTGCGGTATCTCGAAAACTCAAACTGCTCGTCTTCAATTGGTGCAAAATGCCGCCGCAAGATTCCTCTCAAATAGTCGGAAAAGTGACCATATCACCCCAATTCTGAGGTCTCTTCATTGGTTGCCCATTAATCTCAGAATTGATTTTAAAATCCTTTTATTTGTGTAGAAATCTCTATGCAACCAAGCACCGAGCTACCTATCTGAACTGCTACAACCATACACCCCGTCAAGAAGTCTGAGGTCAAGTGACAAGAATCTGTTATTAGTCCCGCACTCCAGACTTAAACGCAGAGGGGATCGAGCATTTTCTGTGGCTGGGTCTCGGCTGTGGAATAATTTGCCCATAAAAGTCAGGATAGCCCCTTCCGTGATCTCCTTTAAGTCACTTTTAAAAACGCACTTGTTTTCTTTGGCCTATAAATAAGGCTGTTTTTTGTTTTTTTGTTTTTTTTTAGTACGATGCGGTATTTTCTATTTATCTAAGTCTGATGCTGCCATTTCTGCTTATTATTGATGAGTCTGACACTGTTTTGCGACTCTTGTTTAAGGCTGTTCTTAGCTTGATGTACTTATGTGTTATGCTGTATTATTGCCTTTTAATTTTGTAGTTCTGTAAAGCACTTTGGTCAGTCGGTGGCTGTTATAAAACGTGCTATATAAATAAAATGAACTTGAACTTGATCTTTCGGACGCAGCCGTACACTCGTTATTGCGGTGCATTGTGGGATTGAATAAGTGCACTCAGTAACGTCCACTATGGTGTCGGACAACACTACAAATGGCTGTTGCCTCAAATTATGGCCTATTTAAGGGTATAGGGGGCGATTTCGGACACAGCCCATGTTTTATTACATTTATTATGTCGAGCGCTCCCTGGAGGAATACTAACTTTATATATTATTTTCAGCAGAGAGCAATACAATTTTACATTATTTAAACCATCAAACGCTGATGGTGTTCACGTGCGCATTAAGAATTAATTCTATAGTTATGCCTATTTGAATATATGTGGGCAGGTTTGTAATTCCCTACAAACCAAGCCTTAACAAACTACTTGTCTGGCCGTAAAAAGTGAATTTGATCACTTTGGGGTAGATACGCGAAACCGAAATTATCCCGACAACGCTTTATCTGTAGAGAAAGGGATCCTTCACAGGGGAGAGACTATCACTGGCACTGCACAGCACTAGAGGATGGATACCCGACGGGCCGGGCCGGGTTCGGAGAGATATTTCGAAATGATGTTCGGGTTCGGGTCGGGCTCGGTCACATCAGCGCGTTAAGGCATTGAACATTTTACATTTAAAACAGCTTATTATGTAGGTAGCCAATGTGCCTGATGCTTTCACTTGATGCTAACGTTCGTTTTTGTGATTAAAATACATGTAAAATATTACCATAACATCTGTCTTCCTGTGTGCGGAAATTTGTTTATGTAACCGTGACAACGAAACACGTGCATGCGCGCCTGTGTTAAGACGCTTGTTGATCCGCGCGCTGATGCGCTCAACGGTTGACATTTCCGAATGCCTTCCTACAGTTGCTTAATAAAAGCGGGCTTTCCACACAAACAAACGTACATGTGTCATTAGTATGAGAAAAAATTTGGATTTTAACTGTCGGTCTCGGGTCGGGCTCGGACATAAATATCTTTATGCCTGTCAGACGCGGGCCGGGTTCGGACAGAAAAATTCTGCCCGATCCAGCAGAAAAAAACCAGCTGTTGTACAGTAATTTGACCACCGTTGCAAGCGCCGTGTCTTCCCGTGGCTCATCTTTCACAGATAAACTATTCAGAAGCAGGAACAACAAACGCTCGTCTCCTCAGTGAAAAGCTGAAGCTGCATTGCACCTGCTGCTCATTATATACCCGCACAAATCATAGCATGCCAATGTCCATTGTCTCGTTTAGTTACACGCTAAGTAGATTGACTCTCTAAGTGAGATTCCTATTCGTCGGTCCGGCGTATCTTCGAGAGACCGACTGAAAGAGAAGTCAAACTCACCATCACTCCCTCTGTTATGTAGAAAGATTAGACCCAAAAGCGAAGATGCAAATAACAGTCTCTTTTAATGATGACAGAGAGATCAGTCCAAACAAAGTAAATCCTTTCTTCAGGAAAAAACAACAGAAATCCAGTCGTCAGTGACGATGCTCAAAAACAAAAGGCAGAAAGTCTCTTTGTCAAAAGGGGAACCGCAAACAGTCCGCGAAAGGGATCCGGCGGGCTCTTATCCACTGATCTCTCGAGCGGTAACGGGTTGGTGAGATGCACGCTCAGAATGCTGTTCAGCAACGGGCAGGCTGGACAGAGTGTAGAGCATATGATTAATATAAGCAAACGGAGACAGACCTGAACCAGGCTAGATGTATGACGGTCACAGACAAGACAGGACAGGACAGGAACAGCAGGTAATAGCAATCACACGCATATGTCTGGGTACGAAATAATCTGGCAAACAGCAGAGAAAAGGGGAAGCTAGAAGTAGCAACCATAATTAGAAGGAAGAGAGAACAGGTGTGAGAGTGAGCATGATAATGAGTAGCGATTAGAAACAGCTGAGGATGAGTGAAGGTGCGTGAAGTCTGTGTGTGTGTGCGTAATAGAGTGTGTGCGAGTACAACCAGAAGAGGGAGACAGAGAAGGCTACCAGACTCATGACAGTACCCCCCCCTCAACGAGCGCCTCCTGGCGCTCCCAAGGGAGGGGCCTGGTGGGTACGGAGGAAGTCATCAATGAGCGAGCGGTCCAGGATGTCCCGGGAAGGAATCCAGCTTCTCTCCTCAGGACCATACCCCTCCCAATCTACCAGGAATTGATGTCCGCGACCCCGACGACGCATATCAAGGAGCTTGTGAACGGTGTAAATAGGGGCTCCCTCGATACGAACAGGGAGGGGAGGGGGGGTACGAGGAGGAGCGCGCACGACAGGTTTGATGCAAGAGACATGAAAAACAGGATGGATACGACGGAGATTGGGGGGGAGTCTCAATTTGACGGCGACAGGACTGATGACCTTGGAAATTTGATAAGGTCCGATGAAACGAGGAGTTAGTTTGCGGGAAGTGACCTGGAGAGGCAGGTTGAGGGTGGAAAGCCACACTCTCTGGCCACAAATGTATCTAGGACTCTTGACACGACGTTTGTTAGCGGTTCTTTGAGTACGTGCCCTCGAACGACAAAGAGCCGACCTAACCCGTCTCCAAGTTCGCTTACAACGCTGGATGAAGGACTTTACTGACGGAACATTGGATTCAGCATCCTGAGAGGAAAACAGAGGAGGCTGATACCCTAAGCAACAATGAAACGGGGAAAGACCGGTAGCGGACGTAGGCAGAGAATTATGGGCATATTCGGCCCAGGGCAGCTGTTCAGCCCAAGACGAGGGATTACGAAAAGCCAAGGTACGCAGGAGTCGACCGACGATCTGATTGGTGCGTTCAGCCTGCCCGTTAGTCTGGGGATGAAAACCAGACGAGAGGCTGACAGACGCACCGATCAGACGACAAAACTCCCTCCAGAACTGTGACGTGAACTGAGGCCCCCTATCTGAAACGACGTCTGAGGGGAGACCGTGAATCTTGAAAACGTGAGCGACCATTATCTGGGCCGTCTCTCTGGCAGAGGGAAGTTTAGCGAGAGGAATAAAGTGCGCGGATTTAGAAAAGCGATCCACCACAGTCAGGATGACGGTATTACCGGCCGACGAAGGGAGACCAGTAATAAAGTCCAGAGCGACATGAGACCAAGGACGAGACGGGACAGGGAGAGGTCTAAGAAGACCAGCCGGCGGAGAGTTACTTGACTTAGTTTGAGCACAAACCGTGCATGAGGCGATAAAGCGCCGTGCATCTCGTTCGAGAGTGGGCCACCAAAATCGTTGACGAATGGCAGAGAGAGTGCCCCTAACGCCGGGATGGACAGTCAATTTAGAGGAGTGAGCCCACTGAAGCACCGCTAAGCGCGCCGTAACGGGTACAAAGAGGAGATTCCTAGGAACATTGCGTGGAACGACGGAGCGGGACAGAGCGCGTTTAACTAATCTCTCGATTCCCCAGATAGCTGCACCAATTACTCGACCTGACGAAATGACCCCTTCAGGGGTTGGAGAAACGTCTGTGGAATCAAAGAGGCGAGAGAGAGCGTCGGGTTTAATGTTCTTAGAGCCTGGACGAAACGAAATAGTGAAATCGAAACGACCGAAAAACAAAGCCCAACGCGCTTGACGTGCATTTAGTCGTTTGGCGGAGCGGATGTACTCTAGGTTCTTATGGTCCGTCCAGACAACAAATGGAACGGTAGACCCCTCTAACCACTGTCGCCACTCCCCCAAAGCCAAACGGATGGCGAGCAGTTCACGATTACCGACATCGTAATTGCGTTCCGCGGGCGAGAGACGGTGGGAAAAATAAGCGCAAGGGTGAACCTTATCGTCAGAAAATGAGCGCTGGGACAGGATGGCTCCGACGCCCACCTCAGACGCGTCAACCTCGACTATAAATTGCCTCGTAACATCTGGCGTCACGAGAATGGGAGCGGAGGTAAACAAAGACTTTAAACGATCAAAAGCCTCTTGGGCAGACCTTGACCATTTAAAGCACGACTTGACTGACGTGAGGGCGGTAAGGGGCGCAGCTACTTGACTAAAGTTACGTATGAAACGGCGATAGAAATTTGAAAAACCAAGAAATCGCTGAAGCGCCACACGAGAGTCAGGAACTGGCCAATCAGTGACCGCCTGAACCTTAGTGGGGTCCATACTGATGCCCTTAGCCGAAATTACAGAACCGAGAAAAGTAACAGTCCGTGCGTGAAAAGAACATTTCTCAGCCTTAACAAAAAGACGATTCTCTAGGAGGCGCTGAAGGACTCGGCGTACGTGTTGTACGTGAACCTGGAGAGAGGGAGAGAAGATCAATATGTCGTCAAGATAAACAAAGACGAAAATATTGAGCATATCTCTGAGGACGTCATTGATTAAAGCTTGAAAAACAGCGGGAGCGTTGACCAGCCCGAACGGAAGAACCCGATATTCGAAGTGACCTAACGGAGTGTTAAACGCAGTCTTCCACTCGTCCCCCTCCTTAATGCGGAGAAGGTGGTACGCATTGCGCAGATCCAGTTTAGTGAAAATCTTTGCCCCTTGTAACAATTCAAAGGCAGATGACATAAGCGGTAAGGGATAGCGATTCTTCACGGTTATGTCATTGAGCCCCCTGTAATCTATACACGGGCGCAAAGAGCCGTCCTTTTTCTTAACAAAGAAAAACCCTGCGCCAGCCGGAGAAGAGGAAGCAACTATAGTACCGGCGCGGAGAGACTCTGAGAGATATTTCTCTAACGCATCGCGCTCGGGAGCAGACAAGGAGAAAAGCCTCCCGCGGGGCGGAGTAGTACCGGGACGGAGATCAATACTGCAATCGTAGGGGCGGTGAGGAGGAAGAGAAGTGGCCCGAGAACGGCTGAAAACCGCCCGCAAATCATGATATTCCTCCGGAACCCCCGTCAAATCACCTGGCTCCTCCTGAAACACAGAGACAGTGGACACAGAAGGATTAGCAGACAATAAACATTCGACATGACAAGACAGATTCCAAGAGAGAATACTATTATTAGACCAGTTAATATGGGGGTTATGTTTAACTAGCCAGGGGTGTCCTAATACTACTGGGGAATAGGGAGAGTGAAAAACTAAAAAAGAAAGAGTTTCGTGGTGGTTGCCTGACACAGTGAGAGATAGGGGAATGGACCGCAAATGAACCTTAGGAAGGGAACTACCATCTAGGGCAAAAAGGGGAGTGGTCTCCTCACATCTCCTCAGGGGAATACCTTGTTTGCGTGCCCAAGTCTCGTCAAGGAAATTCCCTTCGGCACCAGAGTCTATCAATGCGTTACAAGAAACGGAGGAACCAGACCAGTGCAGGTTAATGGGAATAATGGTGCATGATTTAGACGGAGAGATCAGAGAAGTAGCGCTCGCCAGTAGTCCCTCCTCTACTGGAGAGCGTTGGCTCTTACTGGGCAAGCGGATACATAATGGTTGGCCGCCCCGCAATACATGCACAGCCGATTGTTGACACGGCGTTCCCTCTCCTTGGTGGAAATGCGAAGACCCCCAAGTTGCATAGGCTCCGGCTCAGAGTTGGCTGAAAAGGTAGCGGAGACGGTTGGAACGGCTGGTTGAGAGGCGTAATCCATTCCTCTGGTGCGACGGCGGAGATCAAACCGCTTCTCTACACGGATAGCCAGGTCGATCAGAGGATCAAGACGGGTGGGTAGTTCGCGAGCAATAACCTCATCCTTGATGCTGGCATTAAGCCCCTCTAAGAAGCGTGCGACAAGTGCTGGCTCATTCCATCCACAAGTGGTCGATAAGGTGCGGAACTCAATGGAGTAATCCACAACAGTCCGTCTTCCCTGGCGAAGAGAGGAAAGGATGCGGGAAGCCTCCTCCCCATGAGCGGAACGGTCAAACACACGTATCATCTCCTCTTTGAAGGAGTCAAAACAGGTGGTGAAATCCACCTCAGCCTCCCAGGCGGCGGTCCCCCACTCACGAGCACGTCCGGTCAAGAGAGAGATGACGTAAGCCACCCGGGCTCGCCCCCTGGAATAAGTAGTAGGTTGAAGGGAGAAAACCACCTCACATTGTGTGAGAAACGACCGACACTGAGTGGGCTCACCGGCATAGCACGGGGGATTGTTTACTCTGGGCTCTGGGGCTTCCGACGACCTGGAAGGAACACTTCTGAGCTGGTGGACTTGTAGGGACAGATCTGCGAGTTGGGCAGCCATCGTCTCAACCGCACGACGGGCGGAAGTCAGCTCCTCATTATGTCTGCCGAGCATGGCACCTTGCATCTCGACAGCTGCTTGAATCGGACTCTCATTCGCTGGGTCCATGCTGGCCAGATTATTCTGTTATGTAGAAAGATTAGACCCAAAAGCGAAGATGCAAATAACAGTCTCTTTTAATGATGACAGAGAGATCAGTCCAAACAAAGTAAATCCTTTCTTCAGGAAAAAACAACAGAAATCCAGTCGTCAGTGACGATGCTCAAAAACAAAAGGCAGAAAGTCTCTTTGTCAAAAGGGGAACCGCAAACAGTCCGCGAAAGGGATCCGGCGGGCTCTTATCCACTGATCTCTCGAGCGGTAACGGGTTGGTGAGATGCACGCTCAGAATGCTGTTCAGCAACGGGCAGGCTGGACAGAGTGTAGAGCATATGATTAATATAAGCAAACGGAGACAGACCTGAACCAGGCTAGATGTATGACGGTCACAGACAAGACAGGACAGGACAGGAACAGCAGGTAATAGCAATCACACGCATATGTCTGGGTACGAAATAATCTGGCAAACAGCAGAGAAAAGGGGAAGCTAGAAGTAGCAACCATAATTAGAAGGAAGAGAGAACAGGTGTGAGAGTGAGCATGATAATGAGTAGCGATTAGAAACAGCTGAGGATGAGTGAAGGTGCGTGAAGTCTGTGTGTGTGTGCGTAATAGAGTGTGTGCGAGTACAACCAGAAGAGGGAGACAGAGAAGGCTACCAGACTCATGACACCCTCAGCAGCTGTATTAGAAACACTCACACAGCAGTAGTTTTTGTAATTTAATGTGAAGGTTAAATCACACAAAACACACACACAAATAGTGTTACAAGTGCACATAATTGTTTTGATAAATGTATGATCAGGGCCGGATTAATGCACGGGCTTACCAAGGTATTCCCGCGGTGATGACGGGAAAAATGATAACAGCATTTTATAAAGAGTTGACTGTTCCTTTAAAATTGCGCTTTATCGATTTGCTTTGAATGCCTGTTTCGGGCGTTTCAAATCCTATGAGGGTCTATCAACTCACAGTATCGCACACCAGACGCGCATCACTTCCAGTTCAAGACTGCCCAAAACCGTTAAATCTAAACCAAACAGGCAAAAGTTCACTTCAAGAAGGAAACGAAGTGGCGGCGATGAGTTTGAAGATCGGTGTATGAAAGAACAAACGGAAAGAGAAAGCGCAATAGCTCTCTATGAAGCATATCCAAACTTCATTCAAACAGCTTATAACTGCTGTTTCTGTCTCTATTTTTCTTGACAATAATAGCGTTTATTTTACAGCGGAGCCGTTTCTTTAAGATCACGAAAAAACAAACTTTCCTGTGTCAGCCGTTACAGAGAATGCGAATGTGATGTCACGCATTTCACTCCGCCTTGCATTTCGTGAAGGAGCCGCCATCTTGGCAGGATACGCTATCCGTTGCCATGGTTACTTCGACAGTGAGACCAGAGAAATAGCGGCAGAGAGAGAGAATATGCAATATGCAATATGCTTTTTTTGCAATATGCAGTTTCTTTGTAATAAATGGAGAAAGAGGAAGCGAAAGGAATGGGGCTCTATCGGAAGAGACTAAATAACAACGCCAGGCAGCTTTATTTATCCAGTGCAGGTCAAAACACAAGAGATTGCACCGCACTCATTCGTCTCTACAGAAAGTGCCTGTGGAATAACCAAATGTTGATGATAACTGCAAAACGTCATCGAAGAGTCCGCACATCAACACATCGGATCAGTCAGTGTTGAGGACAGAGTAAAACACAAGGAGTGACCGTGACCAGTTTCGGCAGAGTTATAAAACCAACTGTCAAACTGAATTTAAAGCAAATTGAAAATATATGCATATTGAATGTATATTGAATATATTTAAATGAAGGTGATGTTAAACGTTCGATTAAGACATAAAAGAGAAATTGTCAAGTGTTTAAAATGTTTCTTATAGATAAAAAGAACATGGTCATGTGCTTGTTAATTCTTAATAGAATTGAAAACAAAGATATACGTTTACAATGTGTTCCTTTTGGACAATGAAAAGAGAAGTTTAAGAAATTTTTAACATGTTATGTGTCAGTTTATTTCAGTTGAAAGTGACGTCATTGACTTACTGGAAGTTGAGGCCTACTGGAGCTCAAAGTGTCAAACTGACAATGTTCAGAGTGTGAATTAATCAGCATAAAAAGGTGCTATACGGTCACATGCATGAACACTGAATAGATAGGCAGATATTTGAACTGAATGTATTTACTTCACTTTACTACAGAGCAGCTTCACATCAGCACGTCTGTCGTTTTATTACTGAACAGTTTTGAAGAGTTTGTCTTTTCATATTTGTGACTGAAACCGCTGAAGATGTTTCTCCCTGTTTTGCTCTGCTTGTGTTTCTGGCGTCTGGATGGTGAGTTTAAATGTGTCTTTATGACTTCAGACTTTCGGTTCTGGTACCATGTAATAAATGACTGGTTAATTTAGTCAGAAAGGATCAACATTTGCAGTTACAGGACAGCACTGATAGTGGGAAATCAAATTATAAGAGTGAGCAAACACAAGCCAACTGAAAAATCCAGACTTTGCAGATGACACATTTATTTATTTATATATATATATATTATGCAGCTCTTTCTCCTCTCACAGGATTGAAGTTTAGTCTCGTCACTGTTTGTGTTGTCCAATTTGTCAAGAAGTTTCATTAGGTAAGGAATGCTATATTTCTAATCAAGCATACATTCATAACTGTAAAATAAAGAACTATTCAGGGATTGACATTAAGGTTTTCAGTTTATATTGACTTAAATTAATCAATTCTGTAATGTTATAAGTTAAAGGAAAGTAATGATGACAAGGAGGCAGTTTAACAGATGCCGCATTTCCACTGAAATTGACCGTTCGCAAAACCCCGCCCTCGAACGGTTCTCGTCCAATCCTAGCTCAGCAACTGTAACTAAGGAGAAGGACCTCCGTCAAACATTGCGATTTCAGCAAGATAGTGAAACGATGCGCCTATGGCAGTGATGTCTGCACGGGCTTAAAACTTAAGCCCGAACCCGGCCCGACCCGACCCGAACATTACGGTTATATTTTAAGCCCGACCCGAGGTCCGTTTCTCACCTTTTATTTTTCATATGCTGTATTTTATGATTGCTTGCAACTATAATAATAAAAAAGGCTACATGTACAAACACGTTTCACTACGGCACTGCGGCCCCCTCATCAGTCAGCAAACAAGAAAAAAAAAAGATAAAAAGCACGGATCTAATTACGAAACTTTGATGTGGTTGAACATGTACACAGTCACAAATTCCTCTGGAACTCAAGCATTAAACTTCAAAACAAAAGTTCAAAAGTTCGCGCAGTTGCACAACTATTAACACAAATATATCCTTCTCAGTCGGCTACGAGTTATGAAGAGAACAGCATCGAGAGTTGATGGTTTCAGCGCGTCCTCTGATTGCAGTGTTGTGACTGAAATAGCGCGCGTGGGAGCGCATGCGCAAAACAGTTTTATAAAATTATATATGATCAAATAAAAATGATTGATATATAATTTTACAAAACTGTTTAGTGCATGTGCTCCCGTGCGCTATTCTGTCTATACTTTCTGTCGTGCCCTGGAGGATATGTCTGCTGCATTACTCCAAAACCAATCACTTAATGTATGGAGCTCAACCCAGCCATGGGTCTGGTTCTCAAAAGTTTGACGGGCGTAGTAACAATAACTAAGGGGCGTGGCTTTTGCGAACGGTCAATTACCCGGAACAATTTGTCCCAGGAACCGGTTGCTGTCTGCGTTTCCACCGCGGTCTAAAGTACCGCGAAGATTAGGCGATTATTCTGGTGACGTAGGACTGTACGCTACTTTACAGTTCCCGCTGGATTAAAGCGAAATAAAGCCTGAACCTTGTCGTCGGTCCCCTTTCGAAAGGGAACATGATTGGAGACGTGGGAATTTGTCTGTCAAGTGCTTGAAAATGTACTTTTTTCTCTTTACATATTATTTTGTAGTAAATCATTATGCATTTTGGTTAATTGGTCAAGCAAAAAAACATGTAGCATGAAATTTTGAGTTACATTTTATGCAGTATTGTTTCATGAAGACCAAAGGCATAATTTGTTTGTAGTTTTAGCTAGTTGACAAGGAAACATTTCTCAATTTTGTGTAACTTGATGTACTCAAATAACTAAAACTGAAAAAATAAATAAAAAATCTGTCAATCACAAAAACACGCAACAATTACTAGAACTTAAATAAAATGAAAATGTAAAATAAAAAAACAAAAACTGATTCAAAATCTTAGTAAAAAATATAATAGTATCTCAATGATACTGAAAGTGTTGCTGGATAAATGTTAATAAAATGTTAAATGTTAGTTTAAGTCTCACTAAAATAACATTTAAAATAAACCCACTGAACATTAATGAAGCAGTTTTGAAGAGTTTTTCTTTTCATATTCGTGGACTGAAACCGTTGAAGAAAATGTTTCTGAAATTAGTTTTGCTCTGTTTGTGTTTCTAGTGTCTGGTTGGTGAGTTTAAATTTGTTTTTATGTTTCCATTCTGGTACCATGTGATACATACTGTTTAAATTAAGATTAACATTGACTGTTAATCTCATATAGAAATAATTAAACTATATTTTACATGTCAGATCAAGTTTGAATTCATCTCTAAACTCAGTTATTATGGATTGGTTAAATAAAATAAATAAATAATATAAATATGAAGCTCAGATTATCAGCGCACTAGTTTTAGTGTGACATTAAACATTAAAGTAAAATTGTCTTTTTTAGTTATTGTTCCATTTATAAATCTATTTCTCTTTTAATTTTTTTTGTCTTTGTGCTGCTGCAGAATATTATTAATTTCACATTAAAATGAATACATGTATTTTAGTGAAGCTTCATCAAACCAACATCAAGAGATTTTAAAGCTTTAATCTGTGAAAAACTCTGTTCTTCAGGAGCGTTTGCTGATGATGAAGTGAAGTCAGTGTCAGTGACGGAGGGAGATTCAGTCTCTCTAAACTCTGGTCTCACTGAAATGAAGGATTATGATGAGATTCATTGGAGATTTGGAAATAATAACACTTTAATAGCAGAAATCAATGTAACGGCCGACAGAATCACTGTATATGAAGATGTTCTTGATGGGAAATTCAGAGACAGACTGAAGCTGGACAATCAAACTGGATCTTTGACCGTCACAAACATCAGAATGAAACAGACTGGACGTTATAAACTACTGATCAACAGTAAAATCAAGAATGTCTTTCTCACTGTCATGACTGGTGAGTTCAAAAACGGTTACACCTGTTTTATAATGACAACATTTAAATGAATTCATACAGCATTCGTTTTATTTATTTATTTATTTAATAAACAATTATAATCTGTTTATCTGTGATAAACCCTGTTTCTGTTTGTTCTGTGTGTGTGTTTGATGATTCAGTGTCAGTGACGGAGGGAGAATCATTCTCTCTAAACTCTGGTCTCACTGAAATGAAGGATGATGATGTGATTCTGTGGAGATTTGGAGATGAAAACACTGTAATAGCAGAAATCAATGTAACGGCCGACAGAATCACTGTATATGAAGATGTTCTTGATGGGAGATTCAGAGACAGACTGAAGCTGGACAATCAAACTGGATCTCTGACCGTCACACACACCACAACTGAACATGCTGGATATTATAAACGACTGATCAACAGTGTGAAAAAGAGTTTCAGTCTCATTGTCTACGGTGAGTTTATTATTGATTTCCTTTATTTGTTAATCACTTTGAAGTAGACATAGCCTAAATGTAAAAAAAGAGTCAGCCAGGACCACTTAAGTAAAAAAAAATTTCCCATAGACAGAACTTTTAGTAAATTTTTTATTGCCATATTTTGCTACATTTGGCGGTATGGCTCTGTTCTAAATTCCCCATCCTATACATGAGCTCCATGAAAAGCCAAACAGGGAACAGCAGCAGCTGGGGACAACTTCCCACACTTTTACTGGGAGAGCAGCACAAATCCCCCGTGAGAACAGAGCATCCATCAATGACAACAAAAGGACATTGATTAAGATAAACACAAGTAGGCAGACCGAAGCTGCGTTTAAGTAAGGCACCCTGTTTGAAAGTTGCCAATTAATTGTATGAATCAGATCAGCATTCAGAATTTTTTCCACTCAGCTGATTGACTAGCGCAGAATGCTTTATTTTTCATTGTAAAATGGTCAAATCTAAGATACAACACTTTTTTTGACGTTCGGTTTCCAACCTTATGAACAATTATCCTGGCATCTCTGTGTAATTTTTTTTATAAATCTGAAAATCACAAACACTCCCTCAACAGAAAGTATGATTTACTGTGATGTTTCAAATCTTTTTCAGCTCGTCTGCCTGTTCCTGTCATCAGTAACTCTTCACACTGTTCTTCATCATCATCATCTTGTTCACTGGTGTGTTCATCAGTGGTGAATGTGTGTGATGCGACTCTCTCCTGGTACGCAGGACTCAGTGTATTGTCCAGCATCAGTGTGTGTGATCTCAGCATCAGTCTCTCTCTACCTCTGGAGGTGGAATATCAGGATAAAAACACCTACAGCTGTGTGCTGAACAATCCCATCAGCAACCAGACCACACATCTGGACATCCACACACTCTGCCACACATGTGCAGGTACGACAGCGCTGATGATATTAGTGTTTATTCATGGAGTTGATCATAATGACTTTCAAGGGTTTCATTGATTGCTGATAAAACAAATGTCTAGCATTGCTTAAAAATGACATTGATTCCTAATGGTTGATCTATGTTTCTTCTTTTGCTTTTATTCAATATAAACATCTCTGTTATATGGATTATTTATACATGTTGATTTTGTGTCCCATCAGCTCGGATTCGAGTCTTTGTGACTTGATAGACTAAATAATTAAAAAGGATTTGGTTTTGTACTAGTCTGATAAGATCCTCCAGCATCCATCCTGTCCTCGTTGTAATCGTATCTCATTGGAGGTGTTCCTCTTCCCCTTTTACCCTCAATCTTCACAATCATGATCAACTTCTATAGCGACCTTTCCCTTCAAACCATGTGACCAAAGTACAAAATGTAGTTTCATCACTTTGAGATTCTGGTTTGATTTCCTCTATGATTGACTTGTTGGTCCGTCTTGTCGTTCTTTGGCACACACTGGATTCTTCTCCAGTTCCAGGTTTCGAACGAGTCAATCTTCCTTCTGTCTTTTTTCTGGATCGTCCAGATTTTGCAAAAGGAGTTAACAACCAAGATTAGGAGGGTCATCTTCATCAGCAAATTGATGTCTCTGCTTTTGAGTATTTTGTCAAAAGACTTAATAGCCGTCTTGCCCACCGCTAAATGACGTAGTATTTCTTGAGTTCTAGTTGAATCAGTGGTCACAAGGACACCTAAAATGTTCTCATACTCAAAACAATTTATTACATTTTCTCAAATCTCAATTTCTTCTCCATTGAGCTCGAATTTATCAATGTCATCAGTTGATAAATTCCTCATGCTCAGTTCTAGTCCCATCATTCGACTTTCTTCTCTTGAGTTTCCTCAGCAGATGTTACATATCTTCCATTTTTCATTGTTGTGTCATCAGTGTTACGAAACTGCTCTGAAACACAGGTTGAGGATCCAAACGCAGCTTTTATTGAGGAATTTCAGAATCGTAAACCATAAAACAGGTAATAGCTCAAAACCACAGAGCAAAGCATCGAGATAATAACAAAAGTCCAAAGCACAGAAGATCAAGACCATGAAACAGAAACCAGAAATAGCGCTCAGAAATGCAGTGCAACACCAACAAGACTTCGCAAAGAGTGACTGCGTAAACCAGGTCTGCGTTCCACTCCAAATTTGTATGCCCTTCACTCGCAAATACAAATACAAAAATTAAAGTATAAGCCAGCAGCCCCTCGCGGACGACTGCTGGCCACACAAAACAGAAACAAAACACAACACAACATAAGTCCAGGCCTGTTCCTCTCTCGTCTTTCACAATCGTCGCTCCACCTTTTATGCTTCCGCTCCTCCATGAGAAATACGAGACCGGTGCGTCGCGCAGGTGTCGCTCATCATCAATCACGCCACCGGCCACGCGCCATTCTCTCACGGCTCTCGGGCTTGTCCTGCTTGCCACACATACACTATTATGTGATTAATTCTCAAAAGAATACACTACAGTTGAGTGCGATCTGCGGTAACGTCACAATCAAGTTGAATTGTGGGATTTAGAGCTGCTTGAAGTGTACATCGGAGTAGACTCGCTCCCTCTGTCAAAATCGAGGGTCTGTCCATATAAACTTCCCTCATCCACTTCAAGAAGTGGAACGCACTTCAAAATGGCGCAAGTGCGTGTCTAAAAGTGGAGTGGAACACAGCCCAGGTATATATAGACGGAGTAAACAAGGGTAAATGAGAAACGGCTGAAACTAATCAGGGATAATGAGTCTGGGCAAAGGATTCTGGGAAATGTAGTTCATGGTGGAATGACACAGGTCTGGGGAGGAGCGCCCTCTGGTGGATATCCTGGGCGCTCCAGCTGGTGATCGTAACAGTCGGCATACCTCAGATTGTTTATCATATTTATATACATACATATACAATATCAGCCTTTCAGCCTGAAATGAAACATATACAATTTGATTTTTACTGTAACCCACAATAGAATGGAATAAACCAGAAACTCAAATGAATTTAAATGTAAAGCATCAAAATACTACTAACTGAGAAGTTCTCTTATCACTACTGACACTAATAATGTTTCTCTCAGTGTCAGTGTCTACAACAGGGCTGATCTCCGCCGCTGCCGCCGCTGCCGCCGCTGCTGCCGCTGCCGCCGCCGCTGGATCTCTGTTCATTGTTGCTGCAGTCGTTGGGATCTTCTGCATCTGCAAGAAATGTAGAAAAACTGATCAAGAAGGCAAGTGTTAAATTATAAATGCAATTGAATTTGTGTTATAACAAGTAATAATATACTTTAATAGTGTAGTTCCTTTTAACCCTCAAGTTGTGTTGCGGTAATTATGACCTGACTAAAACTTACTGACTTTCCTCACACAGGATATAACAACTTCCCCGTAAAAATATGATATTTGTTGTACTTGTTAGTTACGCGTATTTGGTAACTATAGCAACTATGGTAAAAATTTGTAGCTTTGCATTTCAACTCGAGGTAACTCGTTTGACCTTTTGAAATATAATAAGATTGCTTGTTCAGTGCCATGGACGCTGACGTTAGCATTATTTATTTGCTGTCATCTCTGTGCACTCTGAGCCGAGTCTGACCCATGTACTGTAAAAAAAGACCACCAAAACTTTAAGATTAACAAGACGGTAATTTTTATTATGGTCAAAATGTGAGAAAGCATAAAGCGTGGTTTGGTGGAATAAGTCCCATCTTTTAAGTAAAAGAGCCAATCTTCAATTGGTTAAGTCCATTTTTGTCACTGCAGAAGCTCTGGTTGCTATAGAAACATGACAAAAGCTTGAGACTGCACATGTGCATTAGCTGGAGCAACCTGAAATATGAGCTTTTTAATGCAATTTGAAAATCATAGAATATCCAGAATAAGCTTGAAGGATGCCCAGACAGAAGAGGTGCCCGTAGGTTTAACCTCTTTATACTCATTATTTTTTAGCTTTCTTCTCACACCGCTTACGAAGGCGTTTATCACCATTATCACCGTTATTGCTTGCATTAACTCTGATCACGGCCGGGTGTTCTCCGAGCCGATCGACTCGGGTATTACACACAATGTTAAACAGATCCGGGACCCGAAGTGATATATTGGGACCCGACCTGGACCCAGCTGACCATTTAAAATATAGACTCGAACCGGGTCTCGGGTGCTCCGTGTATACCTCTACATCAGCTCCACCCAGCCCTGAGGATCCCCTGTCTCCACCTCCAGCTTCTGGGCCCATCGCTCCACCTTGTCCAGTCGACACTTCGGTGCCGCATTGACTCCTCCCCCCCCGGGCTCCACCAGAATCCCTCGGCCATACGGCTTCTCCGGGCTCCTTCGTTCCTCTGGCTCCACCTTGGTCAGCCGTTGACCTAGTCTTCAATGGTCGCTGCATCTCAGTCGGTCGTCCCCAGGGTGTCTGTTTCCATCAAGTCCGCAACACCATGGCTCCTCCCACCTTCGAATCCGCCCTGGGGTTTCGTTCACATTAACACATTAGTCTCAGTGTTTAAATTCTCTTAGTTTCCTTCCAGTGGCTGTCGGTCTACATATGTTCATTGATGTTTGGTTACTACATGTTTCCTGTGAAGATTTCCATTAAAGTGTGTTCCTGTATATTCCGTCGTCGTGCGAGTCATTGCTACAACCAATCACGTTACACCCTGCTAGTGACTGGTGAATGAGTGAAAGTGAATCACTTTGTTAATGTAATGCAGTAATGTGAGCTTTAACACTTTAACTTTTACAGCCCTAATAACTTATATGATGTAAAGAAACATATATAGTTAACAAGTTTTGTTGTTTTAATTCACTTACATCTTATTATCGTTGAGACAGAGACTCATGAAGAAGAAATCACTTACGCTGAGCCAAAGTTCTACAAAAGAAAAACAGAGAAAATGGTAAGATCATTTATTACTAATTCATGTCGGTGTATGATTTCATCAGTGAGTGCACTTGTGTGTGATAGATCATTATAAAGACAAAAACACAAAAAGCACTATATTAAATATGTATAAAAGCCATAAGAACGGCCTCTTCGATGGCAAGCATTAAAAAACAAATGGAAGGAAACAATGCAAGTCTCTCAATTACAGGGCTATGGAAGTTTTGTGATACACTTGAGGCTGGTTTTATATCTGCATATTAATAAATACATGTATAATAAAATAAATACATACTGTATTTTTTGTTTTTAAATTATATATTGTGTTTTTGACAGGATGATAAGGAGGAGGATCGTGTGGTGTATGCGCCGATCGCCAGCAGAAAATGATCAGACTTCAAGCCCCAGAGCAGCGGTGTGATCGCTTTCACAGGAGCCGCTGTAGTTCCTCTCAGCTCTTTAGTTTTGTATTTAATATTCAATACTTTATTGTTGAAGAGTGATATTCAGTGACGGACTAATGCAACTAATCAGACTCACTGAGGTGTCATTACTGTGTGTTTGAAGGGCTTTCTTTCCATTCCTGCTCATATGAAGACTCAGACTAGCTTTAATAAAAACAGACTTTATTGTGAAATACTGAATATAACAGATAAACGACTCTCTCAATGTTTATCGAATTTCACAATATACATTGTTTCAATTCAGAAAATCATGATGTTAATGTTTATAATATATTCATGCATTATAGTCATATTTATCACAGAGCTGGGCGATAATATAGTATATATTTTGTGATGATACAAGCAATCAATCAGTTGAGATTTGCTATTTTTGCTCTTTGTGAGTATACTGTATGCAAATAAAGTTGGACATGCTTATAAATCCAACTTTATATAAGAAGATGGATAGCCAATAATAGTTTAATTATGCCACAAAAAATCAAGCAGTTAAGATTCGATATACAAAGAAGCTGATCTTGATGTCGCACCGTTAAAAGATCATATCATGTCTTTGTTTGTCAATGTTTAACAATCATTTTAAGAAAGTAGATGTATGATTTACAGTTGTAATATTCATTCATGGTATTAATGGTATGTAAATGACTGAAGGTTGTAAATATATATATATATATTTTTTTTGTTTCAGTTTGGGGGTGAAACTAACTAGCAACACTGCTAACAAATTAAAGTTTCTATGTTACAATTAAAGGTACAATATGTAAGATTTTTGTAAAAAAATATTAAATTTTCTGTGATATATTTCATGCAGTTGTGTACTTACATTATCCCAAAAGTTCCCAAGGTTTTGTAAATCCCGAGAAATTCCAGTTTTTAATAATGGCTCGTCCCTGATCATTGTCGCCTATCAATGACGTACTATCTGCGATATCCTCGGTTTCCGCTTGTAGAAACCATAGGTATGATAGATACCTCATTAGCTGCCGTTTCAATGGGACGCTATACGTATAAGCCGCTAATGAGGATTCTATGTATCGTATGAATATCTATGATAATATTTCGCACACCGCTGTTGTGTTGTTCAGTCCTCATGGTTCACGTTTATGGATTGGCGAGTACAGAAAATCCAAAAAAACGTAAACATAGATCACCTAAGGCAAGCAGGTTTTGGGAAAAACACAGAATAAAATCAAGATCAATATCGGATTGGCGTTTTCAGGATGGGCAAAGCTTTGCGACAAACTTGGACTTGATCTGTTCACAGAGACTCTGCTCTCGCATGTGTTTTAATAGACAGGTAAGCAAATATATATTATTTATTGTACACTACAGTTATATTGCTTTGTTTGTACTCCAGTAACGCTTTTTATCAAGTTTTTTTATTTTTTTATTTTTTTATTTTATTTTACCTTTATTTTACCAGGTAGGTAGCCTGGGAAAACCCAGACCACTCTCAGTTGTAACTGAGTAAGGGTCTGGCAAAGCTCCATAGACAATTCATTTCCACAGGGGCGTCACCAACGGATGTCGGATAGATCTAAAACCAATCAGAGCGATGAATGACATGACGTATGCAGAGCGACGGAGAAACATCTCGAGACTCTCAGCAATTCTCTGTTTGTGTTAACGAAAATTACAATTTTAAATCGCTTGAAACAGACGCGATAGCTGATTCGAACGAGTGATGTTGTGATGTTCCACGGCGGCATCCATGTCTGTAATGTACAAAATCTGCGTCACCGTCTCTGCTCTGTCGTCATCGTGTAAAACGTTTCTGATTGGTGCCGCGATTTCGGCGGATTGGAAATGGGTTTCAATGGGCTCTTTGCCAGACCCACTTGCAGAGCAAATCTAAATTTGCCGGAAGTGGTCTGGGTTTTCCCAGGCTACCAGGTAGGCCGATTGAGAACAAATTCTCATTTGCAATGGCGACCTGGCCAAGATAAGGCAAAACATGTGCAAGACAACAGTGTTACATAATAAATACACAGAACACAAGAGTGCAAATTTACAAATTACAGTGAACACAATAGGACAATATAGGGTCAAAACAGGATAAGATCTATGCGAGTCTGTTAAGCAACATAATTAAGACTTGGCGAGAGTATTTTAAGATTAAAAATAATTATTTTACTGGATATATAAAATGTATCTTATTAAAATATATCTAACCAATAAGTCAAGAAACTCAGCAAGTATGACAGTAGTGCAGGTGAAAAAGTCCACTGTGCAAAGCGGATATAGCATAAAAGAGAAAAAGATTGGAGGCAATTAACAGGTACATAGATCGGTCAGATGTTCAGAAAGGAGTAGTTTAAAAGCAACTGGTGATATGAGTTTTTCAAGTTTTAAAGTTTTTTGTAATTCATTCCAGTCATTGGCAGCTGAAAACTGGAATGATTGGCGGCCGAATGTTGTGCAGACTTTCGGGGTGACTAAGGCAATATACCTACTAGATCGTAGACTGCGAGTAGGTACAGCAATAGTAACTAGACCGCTTAAGTACAGCGGGACTTTACCAAGCAAAGACTTGTAAATAAGTTGATACCAATGAGTTAAACGTCGCACAGTTAATGACGGCCAACCAGCTAATGCATAGAGCTCGCAGTGGTGGGTGTTGTAAGGAGCATTTGTAACAAAACGTATGACGCTATGATAGATAACGTCCAGTTTTTTCAGCAGAAAATTTGAGGCAATTCTTTAATGACATCACCAAAGTCAAACATTGGAATGATAGTCATTTTCACCAAAGCCAGTTTGGCAGCATAAGTAAAAGAGGCCCTGTTGCGGAAAAGAAAGCCAATTCTAGATTTAATTTTAGATCTTAGTTTGTTAATGTGCGGCTGGAAGGAGAGAGAACTGTCTAACAAGACACCTAGATATTTATATGTATCAACATATTCTAGCTCAGACCCATCCAGCGTAGTGATGTTAGGTAGACAAGCAGGTGTTGGCCGCGAACGATTGAAAAGCATACACTTAGTTTTACCAGAATTTAATAATAACTGAAGATTTTGAAAGGAATATTGAATAGAATTGAAACTCTCCTGAAGATTTTTAAGCACAGTATCTAACGAAGGGCCTGACGTGTACAGGATGGTGTCATCTGCATAAAGATGGATCTGAGAGTCACCAGCAGCAAGAGCCACATCATTGATGTAGAGGGAGAAAAGAGTCGGCCCAAGAATCGAGCCCTGTGGCACCCCCATAGAGACCGGCATAGGTCCCGACAACAGGCCCTCCGATTTAACACGCTGGACCCTGTCGGAGAGATAATTGGAAAACCAGGCAAGGCAATCATGGGAGAAGCCAAGGCTATTGAGTCGGCTGATGAGAATACTGTGATTAACCGAATCAAAAGCCTTGGACAGGTCGATGTAAACGGCTGCACAGTATTGCTTTTTATCAATGGCGGCTATGATGTCGTTCAGAACCTTTAAGGTAGCCGTGTTGCAGCCATGACCAGCACGAAAACCAGACTGCATAGCAGAAAGAGTACGGTGGGATTCCAGATGACTAACAATTTGTTTATTGGCCAGTTTCTCAAAAACTTTGGAAAGACAAGGTAGGATGGATATTGGTCTATAGCAGTTAGGGTCGAGGGTGTCTCCCCCTTTAAACAGAGGAATGACTGCAGCGGATTTCCAATCTCTCGGGATTTCAGAAGATAAGAAAGAGAGGTTAAATAGACTGGTAATGGGGGCAGCAATAATATTTGCAGATAATTTTAGAAAAAAAGGATCCAGATTATCCAACCCAGCTGATTTGTAAGGGTCTAGCCTTTGCAGTTCATTCAGTACATCGGCTACCTGGATAGGAGTAAAGGAAAAGTGTGTGGAAAAATGTATGGAGGGGGCTGGGCACAGGGGTGTTGTGACTGTAGGGCAGCTAGCTTGAGGGCGAGTATTTAGATGAAAGGCATGGCCGGCTTCAGTGAAATGTTTATTAAAGTTCTCTAATATCTTAACCTTATCTACAGTAACAGTATTATCAAATTTTAGGGCTGTAGGAAGTTGGGAGGAGATAACTTTATTCTCCAGAATTTTTACAGTGTCCCAAAACTTTTTAGAGTTGGTGTAACAGGCAGCAAACTTATGTTTAAAGAAGTGAGCCTTTGTCTGGTGACCAAGTCTATGGCAGTGAAATTAAGTAGCCTATGTGTTGCACAAAAATATTTAGCTATTACTTGCAAATACTGTGGGTTTGTTCAAATGTAGTTTTAATTGTTTTAAACGTGTAAAACTGCGCAGCATTAACCCACCAAATCATTTGACAATATATATAGTCACATATTAGCAACAGGCTAATAATATAGCATTACATTTCACGTTCCTGGCAGCTAATTCATAACGATGACATAACATATAGGGCCCTATTTTAACGATCTGAAACGCAAGTATCAAACGCGAAAGGCAAGTAACTTTGTGGGCGGATCCCGGGCGCTGTTGCTATTATACCGGCGGGATAAATGACTCTTGCGCCCGGCGCAAATCTAAAAAGTGTTGGTCTGAAGTCGCTTCATTATTCATACACTGTAAAAAAAAAATTACATCCCCAAGTCAAAATTTTCTAGTGACTGATAACATCAAAATTTTTCAATTAGTCTGACATATTATTTCTCATTGAGCCAATTTTAACAGACTATTGCAACAATTAATTCAATTTATTTTACAGAATTTCACTTGGGCCAATTTAAAAATGTAGATGTTACCAGTCATATAATAGAATATTTTGACTTGGGGAGGTAAATTGTTTTTTACAGTGTAGGTGTGGTTTGGGAGTAACGTGAAATAAACCAATCAGAGTGTCATCTCACATTCCCTTTAAGAGCCGGCACGCTTGTTCCATGGCGGATTTCTATTATAACGGCGGGTTTGCCAGCGCACGCCAGAAGCGGTTCACAGCCGAGGAGACCGACGTTCTCGTCAGGGCCGTAAAAGAAAGAGAAGTGACATTGGGGATGGCAGAAACCCACCCAAATTATCTTCAGTTAAACAGGCGTATAATATTTTGGGTAAATGTGTTGCTAGATTTATGCCTATTTTTTTCACATCTTCATGGACACAACAATGATTTCCATCGTGTGTTAATATTTTTCCTTATAATGTATGATTTGAAAAAATGAAAACTGCTGTGTCTGTTTAGATTAGAGAATCAAAGTGTATGCGCGCTGTTCACACGCTACATAATGGCCAAGCACGCGCCCTTAAAATAGTATCTGACTAACGTGCAACACGCCACTGACTTTTTTCCAGGTCAGTGGCGGAATTGTCTTTTCAAACCGCAAAATATCACCAGGGAACTTTTGCGCCGGAACACGCCGCCTCTTTTCACTGAACTGCCCCCGCGAGCGCAAGTTCATTCCCTAATTTACCGATGTGCGTCTGTGGAGGGAAAAGTCTGCGGTGCGCGGGTGCAAAATAGGAATGATACATGCGTCGGTGTACAAAGTCAATTGCGCTGGGTGCAAGATAGGGCCCATAGTGTGATCAAACGTACAGGTAATACAAAAACAAATTTATTAGCTGATATACAACATGATTCGTGAATTATACATCTCTGGATGGTGAAAACGACATCTCCCATCGTTCCACTCGCCCTTTCATAGCATCATCAAGCTTCGTCTTTGTTATTCAAGGCTCGAAATTGTGACCATGGCCCTGTCCCACACTCCAGATATAGGTGGAGCCAGTGCTCTCACTACACACCAGCTATAGGTGGAGCCAGTGCTCTCACCACACTCCAGCTATAGGTGGAGCCAGTGCACTCACCACACTCCAGCTATAGGTGGAGCCAGTGCTCTCACCACACTCCAGCTATAGGTGGAGCCAGTGCACTCACCACACTCCAGCTATAGGTGGAGCCAGTGTTCTCACCACACTCCAGCTATAGGTGGAGCCAGTGCACTCACCACACTCCAGCTATAGGTGGAGCCAGTGTTCTCACCACACACCAGCTATAGGTGGAGCCAGTGCTCTCACCACACTCCAGCTATAGGTGGAGCCAGTGCACTCACCACACTCCAGCTATAGGTGGAGCCAGTGCTCTCACCACACACCAGCTATAGGTGGAGCCAGTGTTCTCACCACACACCAGCTATAGGTGGAGCCAGTGCACTCACCACACACCAGCTATAGGTGGAGCCAGTGCTCTCACCACACACCAGCTATAGGTGGAGCCAGTGCTCTCACCACACACCAGCTATAGGTGGAGCCAGTCCTCTCACCACACACCAGCTATAGGTGGAGCCAGTGCTCTCACCACACACCAGCTACAGGTGGAGCCAGTGCTCTCACCACACACCAGCTATAGGTGGAGCCAGTGCACTCACCACACACCAGCTATAGGTGGAGCCAGTGCACTCACCACACACCAGCTATAGGTGGAGCCAGTGCTCTCACCACACACCAGCTATAGGTGGAGCCAGTGCTCTCACCACACACCAGCTATAGGTGGAGCCAGTCCTCTCACCACACACCAGCTATAGGTGGAGCCAGTGCATTCACCACACACCAGCTATAGGTGGAGCCAGTGCTCTCACCACACACCAGCTATAGGTGGAGCCAGTCCTCTCACTACACACCAGCTATAGGTGGAGCCAGTGCTCTCACCACACTCCAGCTATAGGTGGAGCCAGTCATCTCACTTAACACCAGCTATAGGTGGAGCCAGTGCTCTCACTACACACCAGCTATAGGTGGAGCCAGTCCTCTCACTACACACCAGCTATAGGTGGAGCCAGTCCTCTCACTACACACCAGCTATAGGTGGAGCCAGTGCTCTCACCACACTCCAGCTATAGGTGGAGCCAGTCCTCTCACTTAACACCAGCTATAGGTGGAGCCAGTGCACTCACCACACACCAGCTATAGGTGGAGCCAGTCCTCTCACTACACACCAGCTATAGGTGGAGCCAGTGCGCTCACCACACACCAGCTATAGGTGGAGCCAGTGCACTCATCACACACCAGCTATAGGTGGAGCCAGTGCTCTCACGACACACCAGCTATAGGTGGAGCCAGTGCTCTCACTACACACCAGCTATAGGTGGAGCCAGTGCACTCACCACACACCAGCTATAGGTGGGGCCAGTGCACTCACTACACACCAGCTATAGGTGGAGCCAGTACTCTCACCACACACCAGCTATAGGTGGAGCCAGTGCTCTCACTACACACCAGCTATAGGTGGAGCCAGTGCACTCACCACACACCAGCTAAAGGTGGAGCCAGTGCACTCACCACACACCAGCTAAAGGTGGAGCCAGTGCACTCACCACACACCAGCTAAAGGTGGAGCCAGTGCACTCACCACACTCCCGCTATAGGTGGAGCCAGTGCACTCACCACACTCCAGCTATAGGTGGAGCCAGTACACTCACCACACACCAGCTAAAGGTGGAGCCAGTACTCTCACTACACACCAGCTAAAGGTGGAGCCAGTGCTCTCACCACACACCAGCTATAGGTGGAGCCAGTGCACTCACCACACACCAGCTATAGGTGGAGCCAGTGCACTCATCACACTCCAGCTATAGGTGGAGCCAGTGCACTCATCACACTCCAGCTATAGGTGGAGCCAGTGCACTCATCACACTCCAGCTATAGGTGGAGCCAGTGTTCTCACCACACACCAGCTATAAGTGGAGCCAGTGCACTCATCACACTCCAGCTATAGGTGGAGCCAGTGCACTCATCACACTCACCAGCTATAAGTGGAGCCAGTGCACTCACCACACTCCAGCTATAGGTGGAGCCAGTGCACTCACCACACACCAGCTAAAGGTGGAGCCAGTGCACTCACCACACACCAGCTAAAGGTGGAGCCAGTGCACTCACCACACACACCAGCTAAAGGTGGAGCCAGTACTCTCACTACACACCAGCTAAAGGTGGAGCCAGTGCTCTCACCACACTCCAGCTATAGGTGGAGCCAGTACACTCACCACACACCAGCTAAAGGTGGAGCCAGTACTCTCACTACACACCAGCTAAAGGTGGAGCCAGTGCTCTCACCACACACCAGCTATAGGTGGAGCCAGTGCAATCACCACACTCCAGCTATAGGTGGAGCCAGTGCACTCACCACACACCAGCTATAAGTGGAGCCAGTGCTCTCACTACACACCAGCTATAGGTGGAGCCAGTGCACTCACCACACACCAGCTAAAAGTGGAGCCAGTGCACTCACCACACTCCAGCTATAGGTGGAGCCAGTACACTCACCACACACCAGCTAAAGGTGGAGCCAGTACTCTCACTACACACCAGCTAAAGGTGGAGCCAGTGCTCTCACTACACACCAGCTATAGTTGGAGCCAGTGCACTCACTACACACCAGCTATAGGTGGAGCCAGTGCACTCACCACACACCAGCTAAAGGTGGAGCCAGTGCACTCACTACACACCAGCTATAGGTGGAGCCAGTGCACTCACCACACACCAGCTATAGGTGGAGCCAGTGCACTCACTACACACCAGCTATAGGTGGAGCCAGTGCACTCACCACACACCAGCTATAGGTGGAGCCAGTGCACTCACCACACACCAGCTATGGGTGGAGCCAGTGCTCTCACTACACACCAGCTATAGGTGGAGTCAGTGCACTCACCACACACCAGCTATGGGTGGAGCCAGTGCACTCACCACACACCAGCTATAAGTGGAGCCAGTGCACTCACCACACTCCAGCTATAAGTGGAGCCAGTGCTCTCACTACACACCAGCTATAGGTGGAACCAGTGCACTCACCACACATCAGCTAAAGGTGGAGCCAGTGCACTCACCACACACCAGCTATAAGTGGAGCCAGTGCTCTCACTACACACCAGCTATAGGTGGAGCCAGTGCACTCACCACACACCAGCTAAAGGTGGAGCCAGTGCACTCACCACACACCAGCTATAGGTGGAGACAGTGCACTCACCACACACCAGCTATAAGTGGAGCCAGTGCTCTCACTACACACCAGCTATAGGTGGAGCCAGTGCACTCACTTAACACCAGCTATAGGTGGAGCCAGTGCACTCACCACACACCAGCTATAGGTGGAGCCAGTCCTCTCACTACACACCAGCTATAGGTGGAGCCAGTGCGCTCACCACACACCAGCTATAGGTGGAGCCAGTGCACTCATCACACACCAGCTATAGGTGGAGCCAGTGCTCTCACGACACACCAGCTATAGGTGGAGCCAGTGCTCTCACTACACACCAGCTGTAGGTGGAGCCAGTGCTCTCACTACACACCAGCTATAGGTGGAGCCAGTGCACTCACCACACACCAGCTAAAGGTGGAGCCAGTGCACTCACCACACACCAGCTATAGGTGGAGACAGTGCACTCACCACACACCAGCTATAGGTGGAGCCAGTCCTCTCACTACACACCAGCTATAGGTGGAGCCAGTGCACTCACCACACACCAGCTATAGGTGGAGCCAGTGCACTCACCACACACCAGCTATAGGTGGAGCCAGTGCACTCACCACACACCAGCTATAGGTGGAGACAGTGCACTCACCACACACCAGCTATAAGTGGAGCCAGTGCACTCACTACACACCAGCTATAGGTGGAGCCAGTGCACTCACCACACACCAGCTATAGGTGGAGCCAGTGCTCTCACCACACACCAGCTATAGGTGGAGCCAGTGCACTCACCACACACCAGCTATAGGTGGAGAGGAGAGAGAGAGTCATAGAGCCAATTCAGTGAATGGGGATTATTAGGAGGCCATGATTGGTAAGGGCCAATGGGTGGAATGTGGCCAGGGGTTACACCCCTAGTCTTAACGAGAAATGCCATGGGATTTTTAATGACCACAGAGAGTCAGGACCTCAGTTTTACGTCTCATCCGAAGGACGGTGCTCTTTGAAAGTATAGTGTCCCCGTCATTATACTGGGGCGTTAGAACCCACACAGACAACAGGGCGAGCGCCCGCTACTGGCCTTATAACACCTTTTCCAGCAGCAACCTGGTTTTCTCAGGAGTCTCCCATCCAGGTACAAACCAGGCTCAGTCCTGCTTAGCTTCAGTGGGCAACCAGTCTTGGGCTACAGGGTGATATGGCTGCTGGCCAAAGACCAAAAGACCAAAAGGAAAGATTTTTCCCAAGACTAAATCTCTCAGGTAACCAAATGCAAATTTCTCTAAATTAATAATTACATTTACAGGGTACGGTATGTTCCATTAACTCTGACTTATCATTTTTATGATTAGCATCACAAGCAAAAATTATACATTTATTGGGATTTGAATCAAAATGGAGTCTGCGATGGTTTTTCTCTTTTATTTGATCTGTACAAACATCTGTGTGTGTGGTCTGATCTGTCGGTGGATAAACAGCTTCTGCTGGATGTGTGTCGTCTCTGTGTGTGTCGGTAGTTTGTGGCTGAAGCGTTTCTTCATTTTCTCTCCTGCTAATAAGAAGCTCACAATCTTCCACTCAAAACATCTTTACACTGAAATAAAGTGAATCCATCAACAGTCAAATAAGAGTCACAGGTCAGAGGTCAAATATGATTGACAGCTCACAGCACTAAATAACACACAGATATCTAATCCAATATTTCACTCTTCTGCTGTTAGTTTTCATTCAGGGCCAGAATTCATTTGAAAATGTAAGATCAGCAAAAGCTTGTTGATGTTCGTGATGTTAAAGGAGACGGATGTGTGAGCGGAAACTAACTGAGGTTGGGGGAGGATTCACACACAACCAGATAAATATCTCAGTTCAGTCGTGTTTAGTAGCAAGTGTTTTCAGACATTTTAAGAGTTACTATCGAGGACTTTTCATTGAACCGATGAAGAAAATGTTTCTCAAATTGATTTTACTCTACTTGTGTTTGTGGCGTCTGGATGGTGAGTTTTAAATGTGTTTTATGACTTTAATTGTTTCTGTTCTGGTACCATGTGATAAATTACTGGTTAAATTAGTTAGAGAAGATTACATTCACTGATAGTGTCAGTAACGGTGGTTGTAGTGAAGCGCACGACTCATAGAATAGTCTTTAATCTAATAATCCACACAATACACAGGAGAATCATGAGGAGAAACAACCACGTAACGTAGACGACACCGGACGATGAACTGAACAGAACTCAGGGTTTAAATAACAGGGAGATCATTGGAAGAACAGAAACAGGTCTGGGATTAATGAACTAATGATAGAGAACACAGGCAAATGGAAACAGAGCAAACGGAGAGAAAACGAAACCTAAACCGAACAAACATGTTACAGTTAGTCTCATATAGAAATGATTAAACTGTGATTTTACTGTCAGATCAAGTTTGAATTCAGCTCTAAACTCAGTTATTATAGATTGATTGAATCATATAATATAAATATGAAGCTCAGAAAATCAACATCATTAGTTTTAGTGTGACATTAAACATTAAATTAAAATAGTTTCAGTAAAATTGTTTTTAGTTAGAAAACAAAACTAGAGGTATTTCGCATTGCATGGAAAGAGAGCATGATTTATAAAGAGAGGCATTAAAAGTTGCTAGATCTGCTTATTTTTCAACCCTATTAGAAGAAAACAAACACAACCCTAGGAATTTATTTGGAACAGTGGCAAAAACTAACAAAAAAAATACAACTTCTAGCCCAGACGTTTCCATGCTGCACAGCAGTAATGACTTAATTAACTTTTTTACTTACAAGATTGATAATATCAGGGAGAGAATTATAACTATGCACCCATCTACTACAGTTTTGCATCTGGCAGTGCATTGTAGTCTCCCTGAGGAAAATTTGTATTCATTTATTTTTGCTATAGGAGAGGAAGAATTTCAAACTCGTTAAATCATCTAAATCGACAACATGTATGTTAGACCCTATACCGACTAAGCTGCTGAAAGAGATGCTTCCTGTCACCGGCCCACCGGTGGGCCCAAAGTCATTACATATTTAAAATAGTAATATCCTATACACTAAACCTAAACTAATATTGACAAACTATATATCATTTGAAAGCTTACAATCTCTAGTTTTCATATTTGGTGACTGATTTTTAAAATGAATTACAGAGGAGCTGTAATTTATCAATTTGCAACAATAATATTTTCATACTAGTTCAGTCCTTTATTTTGAAATAGTGATGAACAGGAAATATCATGAAAAAAATGGTAGAAACCTCAGTTTGTTTTCATGCCAAGAGTTCAAAAGATAGCATCTGTTCAATTATTTTAGAAAAAAAGGTCTGAAAATGTTTTAGAAATAAAGAAAGACAACATATGGAAATGGAAGCGCCCTTATATGGACAGTAATGTCAACTAGTGAAAAAGTTTGGTACTGCGCCCAAACAAAATCTTACTTATCAACCTAAAATTTAAAACACAACTTGTTCAGATTTTTGGCTTTGATTTTTTTTTTGTTGCAGTTTTAGAGTCACCCAGGTTTTGAAAAAATATATTTTATATAAAATATTAATAATTACATTTTTAAATTTTATATTTTCATAAACTCAAACTTCTATAACTTTTTTTCTGTTACACTTTCTTAATTTATTTCACTTCTAAAAAATTCTGCCAAATTTCATCTTTAAAACAAGACCAATCTTACATCCATATTCCAAAGCATTATATATTCAAAAAAAGGGGGGTGACACTTAAAGGGTTAATATCATTAATTCATCTTTGACATTAGCATATGTACCAAAAAGCTTTTAAGCTAGCTATGATTAAACCGCTTGTTAAAAAAACACAACTTGATCCTACAGAATTAGTCAATTACAGGCCGATCTCGAATCTGCCTTTTCTGTCAAAGATACTAGAAAAGGCAGTATCCCCACAACTATGTTCCTTTCTAGAAAGAAATGATATCTGAGAGGATTTTCAGTCCGGATTTAGACCGTACCATAGTACCAAGAGAGCTCTCGTTAGAGTCACAAATGATTTGTTAGAGTCACAAATCAGAGCTCTCAGAAACAAATCAAATCAAATCAAATCAGTCACAAAAAAGAGCTCTCGTTAGAGTCACAAATGATCTTATCATCCGATCGTGGTTGTATCTCTCTATTGGTGTTACTCGATCTTAGTGCTGCATTTGACACCATTGACCACAACATCCTTTTAAATAGACTCGAACATTATGTTGGCATTAGTGGAATTGCACTAGCATGGTTTAAATCATACTTATCTGACCGATATCAGTTTGTAGCAGTAAATGAAGAGATGTCTTATCAATCACAAGTTCAGTATGGCGTACCACAAGGCTCAGTACTAGGACCGCTGCTGTTCACTCTGTACATGCTACCATTAGAAGATATCATTAGGAAACATGGAATTAGCTTTCACTGTTATGCTGACGATACTCAGCTGTATATTTCTTCAAAACCTAACGAAACCTACCAATTCACAAAATTAACGGAATGCATAGCTTATATAAAAAATTGGATGACAAGTAATTTCCTACTACTAAATTCAGAAAAAAAAGAGATTCTAATTATTGGACAAAAAACGTCCACACGTAATAACCTAGAGTACTGTCTAACACTTGATGGCTGCTCTGTTAAGTCTTCGTCGTCGGTTAGGAACCTGGATGTGCTCTTTGATACCAATCTTTCACTTGAAAGTCACGTGTCTAGTATCTGTAAAACTGCATTTTTCCATCTTAAAAATATATCTAAATTACGCCATATGCTCTCATTGACAAATGCGTAACAAATAGTTCATGCGTTCATGACCTCAAGGCTAGATTATTGTAATGCTCTACTGGGTGGTTGCCCTGCACGCTTAACAAACAAACTACAGCTAGTTCAAAACGCAGCAGCTCGAGTTCTTACCAGAACCAGGAAGTATGACCCTATTGGCCCGGTTCTGTCAACACTGCATTGGCTGCCTATTAAACATCGTGTACATTTTAAAATATTGCTGATTACTTACAAAGCACTAAATGGTTTAGCTCCGCAGTACTTGAGTGAGCTCTTAACGCATTATAGTCCTTCACGTCTACTGCGATCTCAAAATTCCGGCCAGTTAATAATACCTAGAATATCAAAATCGACTGCTGGCGGTAGATCCTTTTCCTATTTAGCACCAAAACAGTGTCTTCCTAACATTGTCTGTGAAGCAGACACACTTTGTCAGTTCAAATCTAGACTAAAAACACATCTCTTTGGCCTAGCATACACATCCATCCATCCATCCATCCATCCATTCCTCTTCTTCCGCTTATCCGGGGCCGGGTCACGGGGGCAGCAGTCTAAGCAGAGATGCCCAGACTTCCCTCTCCCTAGACACTTCCTCTAGTTCTTCCGGGGGGACACCGAGGCGTTCCCAGGCCAGTCGGGAGACATAATCCCTCCAGCGTGTCCTAGGTCTTCCCCGGGGTCTCCTCCCGGTGGGACGCACCCAGAACACCTTCCCGGGAAGGCGTCCAGGAGGTATCCGGAACAGATGCCCGAGCCACCTCAGCTGACCCCTCTCGATGTGGAGGAGCAGCGGCTCTACTCTGAGCTCCTCCCGAGTGACCGAGCTCCTCACCCTATCTCTAAGGGATCGCCCAGCTACCTTGCGGAGAAAGCTCATTCCGGCCACCTGTATCCGGGATCTTTTCCTTTCGCTCATGAGCATAGGTGAGCATAGGTGAGAGTAGGAACGTAGATTGACCGGTAAATCGACCACGACAGACCGTTACATCGACCGCATTACAGCAGAAGCTGCACCGATCCGTCTATCAATCTCCCGTTCCATCCTTCCCTTACTCGTGAACAAAACCCCAAGATACTTGAACTCCTCCATTTGAGGCAGGAACTCTCCACCAACCTGAAGTGGGCAATCCACCCTTTTCCACCCCCTCCTTGAACTGCCACCTTAACGTGGTGGAGGGGTTTGAGTACCCAAATGACCCTAGGAGCTATGTTTTCCAGGGCTATATGCCCCTGGTAGGGTCTCCCAAGGCAAACAGGTCCTAGGCGATAGATCAGACTAAGAGCGGTTCAGAAACCCCTTATGATGGACACCAAAACAAGGACCGTGACGTCGCCCCGGGTTGGGGCTCGTATGCGACAGCTCAGCCCGAAGTAGCGACATGGGGCCGCCTTCCCATCGGCCCACCACCTGCAGGAGGGAGCTTAAGGGGCTTAGAGGATCGGGCGGTAGTCGAAGGCGGGGGCCTCGACAACCCGATCCCTGGACACAGAAACTAGATCCAGGGACGTGGAACGTCACATAACACATTATAGACTTCTTTAATTCAATGTTAGGCTGCATAGTTTATATCAGCCGGAACCGGGAACACTTCCCATAAATCCTGATGTACTCGTTACATCATAAGAAGGATGGCGTCTACGCTAATTTTAGTCTTTTTGTTTATCCCGAGGTTTACCGCAGTCCGCCGGATCCAAATTTGATGAAGGACCAGCACCAGGACACGACGACACCTCTGTCCTGAAGTATCAA
This sequence comes from Phoxinus phoxinus, assembly GCF_949152265.1. Taxonomy (NCBI): domain Eukaryota; kingdom Metazoa; phylum Chordata; class Actinopteri; order Cypriniformes; family Leuciscidae; genus Phoxinus; species Phoxinus phoxinus. The sequence continues at coordinate 28,055,099 of NC_136895.1, read as the reverse complement.
CTAGTCTCTCCCCTGTGAAGGCCTCCTTTCCCTTCCCTTTACCTCTAAACAGATAAAACGTTGTCGGGATAATTCCGGTTCGCGTGGCTACGCAGTATCGACTACAATTTCTGTATTGTAAACTTTTAAGGCCTAACATGTAGTTTGTTGAGGGTTGATTTGTGAAAAAGGTCTACACACCTGCGCACATATATATTCAAACGCGCATATCTATCGCCCGAACACGGGATGCGCATGTGCGAGCCGTCTGCGTTTTCGCAACTTCACTGTTACGTAATTTCTATTATCACTGTAAAGCTGCTTTGAAACAGTCCATACTGTTAAAAGTGCTATATAATTTAAGGTGACTTGACTTATTGTTTCATAAATAAATCTATTTCTCTCTTCATTCATCATCTTTTGTCTTTGTGCTGCTGCAGGATATTATCAATTTCACATTTTAATGAATACATGTATTTTATTGAAGCTTCATCAAACCAACATCGAGTGATTTTAAAGCTTTAATCTGTGAAAAACGTTGTTCTTCAGGAGTGTTTGCTGATGATGAAGTGAAGTCAGTGTCAGTGACGGAGGGAGATTCTGTCTCTCTAAACTCTGGTCTCACTGAAATGAAGGATGATGATGTGATTCAGTGGAGATTTGGAGATGAAAACACTTTAATAGCAGAAATCAATAAACAGGGCGACAGAATCACTGTATATGAAGATGTTCTTGATGGGAGATTCAGAGACAGACTGAAGCTGGACAATCAAACTGGATCTCTGACCGTCACACACACCACAACTGAACATGCTGGAGATTATGAACTACAGATCAACAGTGTGATCAAGAATTTCAGGCTCACTGTCTTCGGTGAGTTAAATATCAGTTTCAGCTGTTTTATGTTTTAATCTGGACAAATATACAATGAATAATTCAAACCTCATTTTGCTTTTGGTGTTTAATGATGATATTAATTTCAAATGTAAATATATATAAAAAAAAATTTCATTTTGTAAATGACTGTCTTAATCTGTTGAACCCTTTTCTCTGTTTTTGTTCCCCATGTGTGTGTGTGGTGATTCAGTCCTGGAGTTAGTGTCAGTGAGTGAGGGAGATTCAGTCTCTCTAAACTCTGGTCTCACTGAAATAAAGGATGATGATGTGATTCAGTGGATTTTTGATATCACTTTACTAGCAGAAATCAATAATCGGGCCGACAGAATCACTGTATATGAAGATGTTCTTGATGGGAGATTCAGAGACAGACTGAAGCTGGACAATCAAACTGGATCTCTGACCGTCACACACACCACAACTGAACATGAAGGATATTATCAACTACAGATCAACTATATCTGGGTGCCTTCTTATATTAGCCTCAATGTCTACGGTGAGTTAAATATCAGTTTCTTCTGTTTTATTTATTACAGCAAGATCTAAAGTCAAGTCATCTTCATTTATATAGCGCTTTTAACAATGTAGATTGTTTCAAAGCAGCTTTACAGAGATAAACGTATAATTTAACATAACAGAGATTGTTTTGCTTTATAGCGGTTCTTGAATAAATATATTTTCCAGCTGAAGTTAGTTTTGATTGATTCACTTCCATCAAAGTGAAATTAGAGACCGCTAAGACGACACCATTTTTCTCTACACAGACTTTAAACGCGAACCTGTGAGAAACGCTGATGGCGCTCACGTGCGCATCAACAATTAATTCTATAGTTATATGCGTTTGAATATATGTGCGCAGGTTTGTAATTCCCTGCAAACCATGTCTAAACAAACTACTTGTCTTAAATTTTGGTACGCGAGCCGAATTTCCCCACAATGCTTTTTGTGTAGAGTGGTAAAGGGATCCTCCATAGGGAGATGCTAGTTGGCACTTCAGCACTGCGTTGTCATCGGGTCCAGGCGAAGGTCCTTCATCAGATCTGGATACGGCCTGAATCCGGCAGGCTGCGGGAAAACCTCGGGATAAACAAAGACACTAAAATTTGCGTAGATGCCATTCTTCTTATGATGTAACGAGTACATCAGGATTTAAGGGAAGTGTTCCCAGTTCCGGCTGACCTAATCTATGCAGCCTAACATTGAATTATAGAAGTCTATAATCAGTGTTGGGGGTAACGAGTTACAAAATAACGGATTACAGTAACGATATTACTTTTTTTGGGTAATGAAGTAAAGTAACGCATTACACTAAAAATATCAGTAACTACACTACTTTACTAGACTATAGGAACGCGCTTTCCTGCGTTACCCAAGCCGTGTTTGGATGTGTGTAAAGCTCTGATCTGTCTAAGTGGTGCGTGCACGCCTGTGTGTGTGTGTGTGTGCTTGCCTGGGCACCGTTGCCATAGAGATCGATTTGAGTGATGTAGCTGCTGGTGCGAAGGACAGAGAGGAATGGAGATGGAGACGGAGACAGGGACGGACTGGGACTAAAAAACGGCCCTGGACTTTGACTAGGCCCGGCCCAAAGCAATCGGCGCGCCATGCGCGGAAACTCGACAACAACAACAATAACGCCTGGCATGAGTGTCACAAGACTTTAATTGTGGCTCTTGATACTTTTATCAATTGTGGCATATTATTCTAGATTAACTTGAACACTCACATTCTGCACACTGAACGTCTCAACACACTGCAGTCCTGTGTGAAAAAAACTCTAGGCTGTGACTGTCTGACTTGGGGCGCTTAAAGTAATTTAAAGTTGAGCTGGAGTGGGTGTCTTTCTCTGCTCTTGGTCTAAGTTCAACCTGAATAAACAAATGATTGAATGGATAAAAAAAAAAGGTTTTATTCCAAGATAGCATGGAATAGATAGTATAATATGCTGTTATAACAGCATATTCTATCTTAAAATGAATTCATTACTTAATAATCTTAATTAATTTATGCAGTAATTAATCTTACTGCACAAATAATTATACCACATCTAAATGAAAATACACCATTACAAATGTAACTTCTGTATTCAAAATCTTCAAAGTTTGTAAGCATTAACTGTAATGTTACCAACATTTTAAAAAGTAAAAGCACAACAAATTTCTTATTAGCTGTACTGCATGTGGCATTTTACAGCTAAAATGTTAAAGTTTAGCGGTTTTAACCCCCTGAGGTCGGCAAACGCGCGGGCGCGTTTTGCTCGTTTTTTTTTTACATAGCAGCAAAATAGACCTAAAATACTCCGTCGGTTTTGGTCATACAGACTTAAGAAATATGAAAAAATAAGCTGTTAAATGTCTACTTTTTTATGTGTCCACTTACAATCGAAATAAAACATTGTGCTTTTGTAAAATAAAGAAAGTAAACAGGGAGTGCTTTATGCCTCTCCGTCTCCGTGAACTTTTTTTCTGAAGCACGTCTCTAAATTTATACAAATCTCAGCGAATACTATTCACTCAGACATGAGCTTTATATATCTCTATAATCATTTAAGTGTGTAGTTTTAAATTATCTAATTCAAAACTAAAACAAATATTCTCTGTTTATGTAATCTATATAAAAAGAGCGAGAGATCAGTCGTGCTCATTATCGTTCTGGCACCTCATTATCTGCTAATGTGAC